>NC_091378.1:14147934-14278539 GCF_038502225.1 Cherax quadricarinatus | reverse complement strand
TCAGGATAGTTTTCACATTTTACCTGAGGAGAGAGACTGAGTTAGTTCAGTGTGCAGTGTATGTGAGGTGAGTGACTGAGACAGCACAGTGACCTGAGGTGAGAGACTGATTCAGGTCAGTGTGCACAGTGTACCTCAAGTGAGAGAATGAGATAGTAATGTGTGCACAGTGTACAGCATCTTGAGAGACTGGGTCAGGACAGTGTGCATTTTGTATCTGAGGAGAGAGAATGACACAGGACAGTGTGCACAATGTACCTGAGGTGAGAGGCTAAGACAGGACAGTGTGCACAGTGTACTTCTGGTGAGAGAATGAGATAGTAATGTGTTGACATTGTACCTGATGTGAGAGACTGGTCAGGACACTGTGTACTTTGTACCTGAGGTTAGAGAATGACACACGACAGTGTGCACAATGTACCTGAGGTGAAAGACTGAATCAGAACAGCAAGTGTGCACAGAGTTCCTGAGGTAAGAGACTGATTCAAGATGGTGTGCACATTCTACCCGAGGTGAGAAACTGGGTCAGGACACTGACTGTGCATAGTGTATCTGAGGTGAGAGATTGAGTCAGAGCAGTGGGCCCAGTGTACATAAGGTGAGAGACTGAGGCAGGAAAGTGTGCACAGTGTACCCGAAGTTAGACACTGAGTCAGGAGAGTTAGCACACTGCACCTGAGGTGAAAGACTGAGACAGCACAGTGTGCACATTGTACATGAGGTGAGAGACTGAGTCAGGACAGTGTGCAAAGTGTACTTAAATTTGAGAGTGAGTCAGGAGAGTTAGTCTGCACATTGTAGATGAGAGATTGAGCCAGGACAGTGCATGTGCAGTGTCCCTGAAGTGATAGACTGAGTCAGGACAGTGTGTGTAATGTCCCTGAGGTGAGAGACTGAATAAGGACAGTTTGAACGCTGTTCATGAGGTGATAGACAGTCAGGGAAGTGTGCACTCTGTAAGGTGAGAGACTGAGTCAGGGCATTAGGTGTGCACAGTTTTCTTTAGGTCAGAGAGTCAGGACTGTGCACACTGCTCCTAAGTGTGAGAGAGACTGATAAAGGATAGACTGCACAGTGTCTGAGGTGAGACACTGAGTCAGGATAGTTTGCACATTGTACCTAAGTTTGAGAGAGCGAGTCAGTACGGTGATTGTGCATAGTGTTTCTAAGGGACTGAGAAAGGACAATGTGCGTCATGTCCCTGAGGTGGGAGACTGAGTCAGAGCAGTGTGCACAGTGTAACTGTGAAAGACTGAGTCATGATATTGAGTGTGCACATTGTTCCTTCAGTGATAGACTGAGAATGGACAGTGTGCACATTGTACATGAGGGGAGAGGCTGAGTCAGGACAGTGTGCACATTTTACCTTAGGTGAGAGACTCTGTCAGGACAATGTTCACATTTGACTTTAGGTGAGAGAATGAGACAGTGATGTGTGCATAATATAGTTGATGTGAGAGACTGAGTCAAGACAGTGTGCACAGTGTACCTGAGGTGAGATAATGAGTCAGGAGAGTGTGCACAGTGTACCTGAGGTGAGATAATGAGTCAGGAGAGTGTGCACAGTGTACCTGAGGTGAGAGAGTGAATCAGTACATTGAGTGTGCACATTGTACCTTAGGTGAAAGATTGAGACAGAACTGTGTGCACAGTGTAATTGAGGTTAGAAACTGAGTCAGGAGAGTTTGCACAGTGCACTTGAGGAGGGAGACTGATGAAGGACATTGTGCACAGTGTACTTTAGGTGAGAAACTGAGCCAGGACAGTGAGTGTGCACAATGTACTGTAGGTGAGGGACTGAGTCAGGATAGTGTGCACACTGTACCTGAGGTGAGTGAGACAAGGTAGTGTGCATAATGTTCCTGAGTTGAGATACTGAGTTAGGACAGTGTGCAGTGTACCTGAGGTGAGAGACTGACAGGACACTGTGCACAGTGTTCCTGAAGTGAGAGACTGACAGGACAGTGTGCACAGAGTTTCTGAAGTGACAGACTGAGTCAGGATAGAGTGCACAGTGTACCTTAGTTGAGAGACTGAGTGAGGACAATGAGTGTGTACATTGTGCCTGAGTGAGAGAATGACTCATGACAGTGTGCACTCTGTAAGGCAAGAGACTGAGTCAGGGCATTAGGTGTGCACAGTTTTCCTTAGGTTAGAGAGTGAGTCAGGACTGTGCACACTGCTCCTAAGTTTGAGAGATTGAGACAGTACATTGTGCACAATGTACATGATGTGAGAGACTGACTAAGGATAGACTGCACATTGTACCTAAGTTTGAGAGAGTGAGTCAGTATGGTGAGTGTGCATAGTGTTTCTGATATGAGAGACTGGGTCAGGACAGTGAGCACATTGTACTTCAGGTTAGAGAATGACACAGGACAGTGTGCACAATGTACCTCAGGTGAAAGAATGGGATAGTAATGTGTGCACAATGTATCTGAGGTGAGAGACTGAGTCAGTACAGTGTACACAGTATACCTGAGTTGGGAGGCTGAGTCAGGACACTGTTCAGTGTACCTGAGGTGAGAAACTAATTACAGTGCGCACAGTGTACCTGTGGTGAGAGAATGGGATAGTAATGTGTGCACAATGTACCTGATGTGAGAGACTGGTCAGGACACTGAATATGTACAGTTTATGTGAGGTGAGAGATTGGTTAGGAAAGTGTGCTCAGTGTACCTGAGGTGAGGGACTGAGACAGAACAGTGTACACAGTATACCTGAGATGAGATAGTGTACCCGAGAGACTAAATCAGTAGTGCACTCGCTGTTCCTGGTATGAGAGTCTAGGTCAGGACACTGTGCACTTTGTACCTGAGGTGAGAGAATGACACAGCACAGTGTGCACAATGTACCTGATGTGAGAGACTGGGTCACGACACTGAGTATTCGCATTGTATCTGAAGTGAGAGACTGAATCAAATCAGTGGGCCCAGTGTACCTAAGGTGAGAGACTGAGTCAGGAAAGTGTGCACATTGTACCTGAGGTGAGAGAATGAGAGGACAATGTGCACATTGTACCTGAGGCGAGACAAACAGGACATTGTGCACAATGTACCTGATGTGAGAAAATGAGTCAGGACAGTGTGCACAGTGTGAGGTGGGAGACTGAGTCAGGACAGTGTGCACTGTGTAGCTGAGGTGAGAGACTAAGAACAGTGTGCACATTGAACATGAGGTGAGAGACTGAGTCAAGACAGTTTGCACAGTATACCTGTGATCCAGGGCAGTGTGCCCAGTGTACCGAAAGTGAGAGACTGAGTCAGTACAGTGAGTGTGCAGATTGTACTTATGGTGAGACACTGAGTCATGACAGTGACTGCACAGTGTTCTTGAGGTGAGAGTGAGTCAGAACAGAGTGCACTTTGTATCTGAGGTGAGAGACTGAGTCAGGACAGTATTTGCAGTGTATCTGAGATGAGAGACTGAGTCAGGACAGTGAGTGTGCACAGTGTTATTGAGGTGAGAAACTGAGGACATTGAGTGTGCACAATGTACCTTAGGTGAGGGACTGAGTCAGATCAGTACGCAAAGTGTACCTGAGGTAAGGAACTAGACAGGACTGTGTGCTTAGTGTCCATGAGGTGAGAAACTGAGGAAAGACAGTGTTAATATTGTTCCTGAGTTGACAGACTGAGATAGGACAGTGTGCACAAGGTACCTGAGGTGAGAGACTTATTAAGGATAGACTGCAGTGTCACTGAGGTGAGACTGATTCAGGGCAGTTTGCACTGTTTAAGTGAGGCGAGAGGCTGAGTCAGGGCATTAAGTGTGCACAGTGTTCCTGAGGTCAGAGAATGAGGACTGTACACAGTGTTCCTAAGTTTGAGAGACTGAGACAGGACATTGTGCACAATGTACCTGATGTGAAAGACTGATTAAGGATACACTGCAAAGTGTCACTGAGGTGAGAGACTGAGTCAGGACAGTGTGCACAGTGTACCTATCTTTCAGAGAGCGAGTCAGGACGGTGAGTGTGCATAGTGTTCCTGATATGAGAGACTGGGTCAGGATGGTGTGAGCTTTGTACCTGAGGTGAGAGAATGACAGAGGACAGTGTGCACAATGTACCTGAGGTGAGAGACTGGTTAGGACACTGAATGCGAACAATGTATCTCAGGTGAGAGACTGAGTCAGCAAAGTGTGCACAGTGTTTCTGAGGTGAGGGACTTAGTCAGGAAAGTGTGCACAGTGTACCTGATATGAGAGACTGGGTCAGGACACTACACACTTTGTAACTGAGGTGAGAGAATGACACAGGACAGTGTGCACAATTTTCCTGAGGTGAGTGAACGAGACTAATGTGTGCACAATGTACCTGATGTGACAGATTGAGTGATGACAGTGTGCACACTGTTCCTGAGGTGAGAGACTAGGTCAGGTCACTGAGTGTGCACATTGTATCTGAGGTGATAGGCTGAGTCAGGACAGTGTGCAGTGTTCGTGAGGTGAGAGACTGAAACAGTAAATTGTGGACAATGTACCTGACGTGAGAGAATGAGTCAAGATAGTGTGCACAGTATACCTGAGGAGAGAGACTGAGTAAGAACAATTTTACACAGTGCACCTAAGGTGAGAGACTGAGTAAGGAGAGTGTGCACAGTGTACCCGAAGTAAGAGACTAAGTCTGTACTGTGAGTGTGGACATTGAACCTGAGGTGAGAGACTGAGGGAGGACAGTTTGCACAGTGTTCCTGTGGTGAGTGACCGAGACTGGACAGTGTTCATAATGTTCCTGAGTTGAGAGACTGAGATAGGACAGTGTGCACAAGGTACCTGAGGTGATAAACTGGTTAAGGATAGACTGCACAGTGTCAATGAGGTGAGAGACTGAGACAGGAGAGCATTCACAATGTTCCTGACATGAGAGAATGACTAAAGAAAGTGTGCACAGTGTACTTGAGGTGAGAGAATGAGTCAGGACAGTGTGGACAGTGTACCTGAGTTGTAAGGCTGAGTCAGGACAGTGTGCACAGCATACCCGAGTTGAGAGACTGGGTCAGGACATTGTGCACAGTGTGAGGTGAGAGAATGAGCCAGGGCAGCGAGTGTTGCACAGTGGGTGCAGTGTTCTTGATATGAGAGACTGGGTCAGGACACTGTACTATGTACCTGAGGTGAGAGAATGACACAGGACGGTGTACACAATGTACCTGAGGTGAGATACTGAGTCAGGACAGTGCACACAGTGTACCTGAGGCGAGGCGAGAGAATAAGACAGGAATGTGTGCAAAGCGTAAGTGAAGTGAGAGATTGAGTCAGGACAGTGTACACAGTCCTGAAAGTGAAACACTGACTCAGGACAGTGTGCACATTGTATCTGAGGCAAGAGATTGATTCAGGACAGTGTGTGCAATGTACCTGAGGTGAGATAATGAACCAGTAATGTATGCACAATGTATCTGATCTGAGATACTGAGTCAGAACAGTGTGTGCAGTGTATCTGAGATGAAGGACTGAGTCAGAACAGTGACTGTGCACAGTGTACCCGATTTGAGAGACTGAGTCAAGACAGTGTGCACATTGTACCTGAGGTGAGAGAGAGTCAGGGCAGTGAGTCTGCACATTGTGCATGAGGTGAGAGACTGAGTCAGGACAGTGTGCACAGTGTACTTAAGTTTGACAGACTGAGTCAGGACAGTGCATGTGCAGAGTGTCCCTGAAGTGAGAGACAGTGTATCTGAGAGACTGAATCAGAACAGTGTGCTCAGTGTTCCTGATATGAGAGACTGAGTCAGGACACAGTGCACTTTGTACCTGAGGTGAGAGAATGACAGTACAGTGTGCACAATGTACCTGAGGTGAGAGAATGACACAGTAATGTGTGCACAATGTACCTCATATGAGAGACTCAGTCAGGACAGTGTGCAGTGTACCTGAGGTGAGAGACTGATTCACAAGAGTATGCATAGTGTACCTCATGTCAGAGACTGAGTCAGATCAGTGGACCCTGTGTTCCTAAGGTGAGAAACTGAGTCACAAGAATGTGCACAGTGTACCTGGGGTGAGAGACTCATGACAGTGTGCATGCTGTACCTGAGGTGAGAGTGAGACAGGACAGTGTGCACAATATTACTGAGATAAGAGACTGAATTTGGATAGTGTAGTGTCACTGAGGTGAGAGACTGAGTCAGGATAGTTTGCACATTGTTCCTGTGGTGAGAAACTGAGTCAGGACAGTGTGCACAGTATATGTGAGGTGAGAGTGAGTCAGCACAGTGTGCATAGCGTGAGATGAGAGACTTGAGCCAGGACAGTAAGTGTACACATTGTATATGACGTGACTCAGTCAAGACAGTTTGCACAGTGTACCTAAGTTTGAGAGACAGTCAGAACGGTGAGTGGGCACAGTGTCCCTGAAGTGAGAGAGAGTCAGGACAGTGTGCAGTGTTCCTGATTTGTGGGACTGGGTCAGGACAGTGTGCACAGTGTATCTAAGGTGAGAGACTGAATCTGGACAATGTGCACAGTGCTTCTAAGGTGAAAGACTGAGTCAGGACAGTGTGCACTTTGTACCTGAGGTGGGAGAATGACACAGGACAGTTGGTTTAGAAAGACACTTAAGCAAACACTGACATATTTATTAGAAAACGTTTCGGTCCTGGGACCTTGATCACTTCTAACATACAGAGGTAGAAAGACATTATATATATAGGCGGAGAGTGAGATGTGAGTGACGCACGTGACCTGAGGAATGTCATGTTGTGATGAGGACGGGTAGACGATGAAATCATGTGACTCCTGTGTTGTTGGGTTGGTGGTGCTTAAGTATCATGTATGGCATACATGATACTTAAGCACCACCAACCCAGGAGTCACATGATTTCATCGTCTACCAGTCCTCATCACAACATGACATTCCTCAGGCCACGTGCGTCACTCACACCTCACTCTCCGCCTATATATATAATGTCTTTCTACCTCTGTATGTTAGAAGTGATCAAGGTCCCAGGACCGAAACGTTTTCTAATAAATATGTCATAGTGTTTGCTTACGTGTCTTTCTAAACCAACTTGTCGGTATTTATTACCAAGGTTTATACCACACAGGACAGTGTGCACAATGTACCTGATGTGAGAGACTGAGTCAGAAGAGTGAGTGTGCACAGTGTACCTGAGTAAAGAGATTGAGTCAAGACAGTGTGCACATTGTACCTGAGGTGAGAGACTGGGTCAGGACATTGACTGTACACGGTGTAAGTGAGGTGAGAGATTGTCAGCAGAGTATGCACAGTGTGCCTAAGTTTGAGAGACTGAGTCATGACAGGGAGTGTGCACAGTGTTCCTGATATGAGAGACTGTCAGGGCACTCTGTACTTTGTACCTGAGGTGAGACAATGACACAGGACAATGTGCACAATGTACCTGAGGTGAGAGAATGAGCCAGTATTGTATGCAGTGTACCAGAGATGAAGGACTGAGTCAGCACAGTGTGTGCAGTGTACCAGAGGTGAAGGACTGAGTCAGAACAGTGTGTGCAGTGTACCAGAGGTGAAGGACTGAGTCAGAACAGTGTGTGCAGTGTACCTGAGGTGAAGGACTGAGTCAGAACAGTGTGTGCAGTGTACCTGAGGCGAAGGACTGAGTCAGAACAATGAGTACGCATAGTGTATCTGAGGCGAGAGGACAGTTTGCACACTGTACCTGAGGTGAGAGACTGAGTCATTACAGTGTGCACAGTGTACTTAAGTTTGACAGACTGAGTCATGACAGTTTCCTCAGTGTACCTGTGGTGAGAGACTGAGTCATAACATTGAGTGTGCACATTGTACCTGTGGTGAGAGACTGAGACAGGACAGTGCACACTGTGTCCTTGAGGTGAAAGAGTGAGTCAGGATAGTGTGCACAGTGTTCCTGAAAATAGAGACAGTCATGATAGAGTGCTAAGTGTACCTGAGTTGCAAGACTGAGTCAGGACAGTGTGCACAGTGTAGCTGAGGTGAGAGATTAAGGGCAGTTTACACAGTACCTGAGGTGAGTCTGGAGAGTGAGTGTGCACATTATATGAGGTGACAAATCGAGTCAGGACTGTTTGCCCAGTGCACCTGAGGGAAGAGACCGAGGCAGGGCAGTGTGCACAGTGTACTTGAGGTGAGAGACTGAGTCAGGACTGTGCGCACACTGTTTTTCAAGTGAGAGACTGAGTCAGGACAGTATGCATACTGTCCTGACTCAGTCTCTCACCTTAGGAACAGAGTGAGGACAGTATGCACATTGTTCCCAAGGTGAGAGACTGAGTCAAGACAGTGTGAACAGTGTACCTGAGTTGAGAGACTGAGTCACGACAATGACTATGCACAGTGTTCCTGAGATGAGATGCTGAGTCAGGACAGTGTGCATAGTGTAAGGTGAGAGACTCAGTGTTACAAACAATGCAATATCTAATAAGCATAGAGATCTCCAGTGAATACTAGAAAGGTCTATGCCTCTAGCATCCAGCCTGTTACTGGGTTTTTGTAACAAGTAGTCAGTATCCCAGTCTAATTATCCATTAGAATTTAATAGTAAGATTCAATAGTGCTTCAGGATTACAACTGGTAGGCTACTAACTAAAGAAAGTAAAATTTAAGTTTATTAATAAAGATAAAGTTGTCTATATGGACAATATCAAAGTAAATTTAAATAATCTACTTAATATAGGATAAAAATTCCTACATTTCTCTCTCATGTACAGTAGTATTGTGCTGAAGGTACATATCATATCTTTATGGCTTTTAAGTACCGTCTGGTACATTGCCAGCATTTAAGAACATAATACTAGTGTATACAAGTGTAACTAAAGTGTACTAATATATACAAATGTGTGTAAGTGCTCTAAGTAGTTCGCTGTCTCAAAACTCGACTAGACTTAACCAGTGACTGACTAAAAGTCCTCACATAAACTAACTTATTGACCAACCTGGCAATCAGAACAGCTTGCTTGAACAGTAAAACGACCAATTCTCCAAATAGCAATATAACAAGCAGCAGCAACACAAAATCAGGAACAAGGAGATAACATAATGACCCTAAGTAGGGACCATCTGCAGATCCTCCACAAAATTCACAAAACTCCCATACTACTGAATCTAAGTTCAGCATAAGAAAATCCCTGACTGTGATGGTGCACAGATAACAGTACAAATTAGGTCAGAAGCTACAGCTCAGGACCTGAGTTTCTCAGAGTGTCAAGTGTGACACACAACCTCAGTAAAACATCAAAACTCACTAAGCCTAGGCTATGCACTGTGAACAAGATGCACAGAACCAACAACGAAAGAGCGACAGAGATGATGTTCCAACAAGGGCCAGCAAGGAAGAGCTGGAGAGAGAGGTGTTGTTGGAATCTTCGTCAACCAGAGAGCTCGCCAGAGGCAAGCCAGTCTTCTCACCCAGGTGAGGTGTGATCACTCCACCCTGATCACATAACTCTCCATGGACTGCTGCTCCCCAGCAACTACAGAGAAGCCGGCAGCGAAACAAGCAGAGTGGTAGTTACAGCAGTTAGACAATGCGGCAGCTACTTAACACTCAAGCAATGAGCACTGAATAATGTATAAATGTTACATCCTACCTAATAATATAACTCAAATAATAATATAAAGCAATATATTTACAATTTAGTTAATATCGCAAATATAAGCAATGTGAAATTATATGAACAGGTAATATACATTATATACATTGTGACCCATTCAGGGGTCACAATAATCCCCCAGCACGACAAACTGTCGCACTAGGAGTTGCATTAGTGTCTTTCACATGCTTACTTCTGTGATAACTCATGTCACTTTAATAAACAATTCAGTATCAACAAATCAGAGTTACTCTTGTGCCAACACTTCTTATATTTTATAAGTTACGCCCCACATACTAGGGCAGTACACAGCGTATCGTAACTCTGCATACTCATGGTTATGTTCATCAGTGTAGACAGGATAGCGTAGAAAGGCATGACACATTGAGGCTCGATTGTAGTAGTGGAGATTGTATATTAGAACAGCAGTCTTGTGTGATAGACAGGAGACAGCATCCCATTCTTAAGTAGTGGTAGTGGAATGCAAGGCACTATGGATATCTGCATATAAGAAAGCTTGAGTGCTGTTACTTAAGGTGTGTAGTGAGGGAGGTGGCTGCGGCAGGACTGTTCTGCCACTCAGTAAATAGCATCGCCCACACAACTCTACACACTCAACACTCAGCTTTTGTCTCCAACTGTCTCCTTCCCACACCAACATATATCACCACTACTGTGAATATATAAATAGTATACATAGTTAACATGAGCTAGATAGATAACGTTACTTTACTGAAATTTGCAGTAGCAAGTAACAAAAGGTATTTGGGCATAAAATTACATAAATTTTAATGTATCAATGATAATTAAGGATGGGACAGAGCATCAGCAATTACATTACAATGACCACTGATAAGCTGTAAACTAATAGAGTAAGATCCAGCATCAGCGAAGTCAAAAACTCAGCACCCCTAGGCACTGTCCTGGCACCTCTGCTGTTTCTCATCCTCATAGCAGACAGATAAAAACACCCTGCACACTTTAGGATCATTTGCGGATGACACTAAAATAAGCATGAAAGTCACTACAGTAGAAGACACTGAAAAAGTACTGAAGACATAAACAGGGTTTTCCAGTGGGCAGTGGAGAACAACATGGCATTCAATGGTGATAAGTTCCAGCTGCTTAGGTATGGAATGAATGAAGAACTCAAAAGGAACACTATAAATACAAAACTTAAGGCGGTCACCAAATAGAATGTAAAAAACACATAAAAGACCTGGGAATAATTATGTCAGCGGACCTTTCCTTTAAAGACCATAACAAAACAAAGATCACGACAGCCAGGAATATGACAGCGTGGGTACTGAGAACTTTCAAAACAAGGGAAATAATGCCGATGGTGACACTTTTCAACTCACTAGTGCTCCCTCATTTCGAATATTGCTCAGTCCTGATGGCCCTGTTCAGAGCAGGAGAAATTGCCACTGGAACAAATACAGAGATCGTTTATGGCTCACATTGAGCCTGTAAAGCTCCTAAACTACTGGGAAAGCCTGCAGATTTTGAACATGTATTCATTGGAGTGGAGGAGAGAGAGACAGATACATTATAATACAGTGGTCCCCCGGTTCACAATATTAATCCGTTCCTGAGAGCTCATCGTAAACCAAAATTATTGGAAAGCGAATCAATTTTCCCCATAAGAAATAATGGAAATCAAATTAATCCGTGCAAGACACTCAACAGTATGAAAAAAAAAAAAACTTACCACATGAAATATTAAGTTTAATGCAATAGAATAATTACAATAACAACAACAACACTAGAATAATTGACACTTACCTTTAATGAAGATCTGGTGATGATTGATGGGATGGGAAGAGGGGAGTGTGTGGATGGTGTTAGTGTTTAGAAGGGGAATCCCCCTCCATTAGGACTTGAGGTAGCAAGTCCTTCTCCGGGGTTACTTTCCTTCTCCTGCTGTCTCCTACTGTTTTTCATTTATCCACACCAATAACAGTCAACATTTTCTAACACTTGCGGCCACTGTTTCGTAATCACAGTTGCACCTTTTGCAAGAACAGCTTCCTTGATTGCCGTTTTCCTGCTCACTATAGTAGAGATGGTTGATTGGGGTTTACTATGCAACTTGGCCAGCTCCGACAAATGCACTCCACTTTCGTACTTTGCAATTATCTCTTTCTTCATTTCAATAGTTATTAGCACCCTTGGTCTCAAAGGGTTGGCATTAGAAGCTTTCCTGGGGCCCATGGTGACTTATTTTGCAGAAACAAGCACCAAAAACAGTGATAATATGGATAATATGGAATGTACCGAATGTATCCTTAGATGCGTGCACACTGGCGCACATGGGGCAGTTCAGGCCACACATGGACATGTCTCATATGAAACGCATCGCATACCGGGTTTTGTAACGGGAACCAAGGCAAATTTTTTGCGATATAATGCGTCGGATACCAGATTTATCGGATACTGATAGCATCGCAAGCCGGGAGTCCACTGTATAAACCTGGAAAATACTCGAGGGCCTAGTCCCAAATCTGCACACTGGCATAACAATATACAGTGGTCCCTCAATTATCGTCCATAATCCGTTCCTGGAAGTGGGACTATTATCGAAATGGACGATTTACGAAACAATTTTCCCCATAAGAAATAATGTCAATTCAATTAATCCGTTCCTGGCACTCAGAAGTATTAAAACAAAAACATTTTTTACATGAAATATAGATGTAGTACATAAACAATACAGTGGCACATGATGAATTAAACATCAACAGAATAACACTTACCTTTATTGGCGATTCTTCTTTGTGTATGGAAGACTGGAGGAGACAGATTGGATTATTTACTGTTTGGAAGGGGAATCCCCTTCCATCAACACCTCGGGTACCAATTGCTTTTCTGGGGTTATTTCTCTTCTCTGTTTCTTAATGCCACTAGGACCACCTTGAGAGTCACTGGAGTCCTGTCTCGCAAAAAACTGTCCAGAGAGCTCTGTTTCTGGCGCCTTTTTAAAACTTCCCTAAAATGGGCCAAGACTCTGTCACTGTACAAGTTGCCGATATGGCTTGCAACATCCTTCTATGGGTGATCTTTTTCCATAAATCTTTCCATCCTACCCCACATTTCAAAAATCTCCTTAATTTCTGAAGAAGGCACCTTCCTCCTCCTCTGCAGCAAGATTCTGAGCTGTGATCAGTTGCTCCTCCTGCTGAAGCTCTTGCAGCTCCTCAGTGGTTAGCTCTTCATTGTGGTCCTCCACCAACTCTTCCACATCCTCCAAACTCACATCCAACCCCATGGAACTCCCCAGTGCGACAATAGAGTTCACAACTGACATAGGCTCATCATTGGCTGCCTCAAACCCTTCAAAATCCCTCTTGTGGACACAATCTGGCCACAATTTTCTCCAAGCAGAGTTCGAAGTCATGGTAGTCACTCCCTCCCAGGCTTACGCAATGGAGAATACTGAAGTGTTCTTTCCAAAAATCTCGTAGGGTCAAGCGAGTGTGAGGTCACATTCAAGCACCTTTCAAACACTGCTTTGGTGTAGAGTTTTTTAAAGCTTGAAATGACTTGCTAGTCCATGGGCTGGAGGAGAGGAGTGGTATTCGGGGGCAAGAAATTTACTGTGATGAACCCAAACTCCTTCAGAATTAGGTCATCCAAGTTTGGAGGATGAGCAGGTGCATTGTCCATTACTAGGAGGCACTTGAGATCCAATTTCTTTTCCAGGAGGTAATTCTTCACACTAGGGCCAAACACTTCATTGAACCACTCAACGAAAATGTCCCTTGTGACCAATGCCTTACTATTAGATCTCCAAAACACACACAATTTACTCTTCATAACATTGTTTTTCTTGAACACTCTGGGATTTTCAGAATGGTACACTAGTAACGGCTTCACTTTGAAATCCCCACTAGCATTAACACAGAACATTAGTGTCAGCCTCTCTTTCATAGGCTTGTGTCCTGGCAGTGCCTTTTCTTCCTGAGTAATGTAGGTCCTCTTTGGCATTTTCTTCCAAAAGAGGCCTGTTTCATCACAATTGAACACTTGTTCAGGTTTCAGTCCTTCACTGTTTATGTACTCCTTGAATTCATGCACATATTTTTCGTAGGTTAAGAGAGTGGTGAAGCAATGTAAAAAGAGAGCAAATGAGAGAGTGGGTGAGGTGTTATCAACAAATTTTTTTGAAAATAAGAAAAAGTTTTGGAGTGAGATTAACAAGTTAAGGAAGCCTAGAGAACAAATGGAATTGTCAGTTAAAAATAGGAGAGGAGAGTTATTAAATGGAGAGTTAGAGGTATTGGGAAGATGGAAGGAATATTTTGAGGAATTGTTAAATGTTGATGAAGATAGGGAAACTGTGATTTCATGTATAGGGCAAGGAGGAATAACATCTTGTAGGAGTGAGGAAGAGCCAGTTGTGAGTGTGGGGGAAGTTCGTGAGGCAGTAGGTAAAATGAAAGGGGGTAAGGCAGCCGGGATTGATGGGATAAAGATAGAAATGTTAAAAGCAGGTGGGGATATAGTTTTGGAGTGGTTGGTGCAATTATCTAATAAATGTATGGAAGAGGGTAAGGTACCTAGGGATTGGCAGAGAGCATGCATAGTTCCTTTGTATAAAGGCAAAGGAGACAAAAGAGTGCAAAAATTATAGGGGGATAAGTCTGTTGAGTATACCTGGTAAAGTGTATGGTACAGTTATTATTGAAAGAATTAAGAGTAAGATGGAGAATAGGAGAGCAGATGAACAAGGAGGCTTTAGGAAAGGTAGGGGGTGTGTGGACCAGGTGTTTACAGTGAAACATATAAGTGAACAGTATTTAGATAAGGTTAAAGAGGTTTTTGTGCCATTTATGGATTTGGAAAAGGCGTATGACAGGGTGGATAGGGGAGCAATGTGGCAGATGTATGGTGTAGGAGGTAGGTTACTGAAAGCAGTGAAGAGTTTTTACGAGGATAGTGAGGCTCAAGTTAGAGTATGTAGGAAAGAGGGAGATTATTTCCCAGTAAAAGTAGGCCTTAGACAAGGATGTTTGATGTCACCGTGGTTGTTTAATATATTTATAGATGGGGTTATAAGAGAAGTAAATGCGAGGGTCTTGGCAAGAGGTGTGGAGTTAAAAGATAAAGAATCACACAAAGTGGGAGTTGTCACAGTTGCTCTTTGCTGACAACACTGTGCTCTTGGGAGATTCTGAAGAGAAGTTGCAGAGGTTGGTGGATGAATTTGGTAGGGTATGAAAAAGAAGAAAATTATAAGTGAATACAGGAAAGAGTAAGGTTATGAGGATAAACAGATTAGGTGATGAAAGATTGGATATCAGATTGGAGGGAGAGAGTATGGAGGAGGTCAATGTATTCAGATATTTGGGAGTGGACGTGTCAGCACATGTGTCTACGAAAGATGAGGTGAATCATAGAATTGATGAGGGGAAAAGGGTGAGCGGTGCACTTAGGAGTCTGTGGAGACAAAGAGCTTTGTCCTTGGAGGCAAAGAGGGGAATGTATGAGAGTATAGTTTTACCAACGCTCTTATATGGGTGTGAAGCATGGGTGATTAATGTTGCAGCGAGGAGAAGGCTGGAGGCAGTGGAGATGTCATGTCTGAGGGCAATGTGTGGTGTGAATATAATGCAGAGAATTCGTAGTTTGGAAGTTAGGAGGAGGTGCGGGATTACCAAAACTGTTGTCCAGAGGGCTGAGGAAGGGTTGTTGAGGTGGTTCGGACATGTAGAGAGAATGGAGCGAAACAGAATGACTTCAAGAGTGTATCAGTGTAGTGGAAGGAAGGCGGGGTAGGGGTCGGCCTAGGAAAGGTTGGAGGGAGGGGGTAAAGGAGGTTTTGTGTGCGAGGGGCTTGGACTTCCAGCATGCATGCGTGAGCGTGTTTGATAGGAGTGAATGGAGACAAATGGTTTTTAATACTTGACGTGCTGTTGGAGTGTGAGCAAAGTAACATTTATGAAGGGATTCAGGGACACCAGCAGGCCGGACTCGAGTCCTGGAGAAGGGAAGTACAGTGCCTGCACTCTGAAGGAGGGGTGTTAATGTTGCAGTTTAAAAACTGTAGTGTAAAGCACCCTTCTGGCAAGACTGATGGAGTGAATCATGGTGAAAGTTTTTCTTTTTCGGGCCACCCTGCCTTGGTGGGAATCAGCCAGTGTGTTAATAAAATAAAAAAAATTTCAGCCGCCTTGTGGTCCTAACTGGCAGCCTCACCATGCCTTACCACACTGTGTATGCCAGTACGCTTCTTAAATCTCTCAAACCAGCCTTTGCTGGCCTTAAATTCACTCGCATCACCACTAGTTGCAGGCAATTTCTTTACCAAATCGTCATGCAACTGCCTAGCCTTTTCACAAATAAGCGACGTCTTAAGACTATCTCCTGCTAATTGTTTCTCGCTTATCCATAAAAATAATAACTTCTCAACATCTTCGAGTACTGGTGATCTCATTTTTGTCAGCATATTTACCCCCTTTGCAACAACAGCATCCTTCATTTCCTTTTTCTTGGCTATGATGGAAGATATGGTTGTACGGGATTTGTTATACAACCTGGCCAGTTCGCCTACATGTACGCCACTATCATATTGTTCAATGATGTTTTTCTTAAATTCAATCGTATTTCTCACCTTTACCAAAGGCTTGGCACTAGGAGCTTTCTTTGGAGCCATGGTAGCTTATTTAGCACTTGCAAGCACTAAACTAAATGGATTATGAAATATTTCACTGGAGCACGTGAGGGGACCGTTGCTCACTGGTAAACAATGGCACACTGGCTGGGAAGGGAAGGCCCAGGTGGCTCAGAGCATGAGTACGCGTCCCAGACTTAGGACTATTAGCGAGTTACCGGACCATTTGCGAGCCAATATTTAGACGAAATAACAGGACTATTTCCGAAATGGACGGTTTTCAGGCCGGACGATTATTGAGGGACCACTGTACTAGTGAGAGATATGAGACAAAGTGTAAAATAAACACAGTGAGGAGCAGGGGCGCTGTGGGGACAATAAGGGAACACTATCAACATCCGGGATCCCAGACTATTCAACATTTTACCAGATGTCGTCAGAAACACGGCTAGGGCAAGTGTAGAAGCCTTCAAGAGCAAGCTAGAAAAGTATCTTCACCAGGTGCCAGATCAACCAGGCTGTGATGGATATGTAGGGCAGTGGGCCTCCAGCAGCAACAGCCTGGTTGACCAGGCAAGCACCAGACGAGACTGGCCCATGGCCGGGCTCCGAGAGTAGATTAACTCGAATTTCTTCAGAGTTCTTGAATTTTTGCATTATCCTAGGTAATTTACACTATATGTACATGTGAGATAGACATATAGACAGAGACAGTTGTAGACAGACTGATACAGAGAGACAGCCAAAGCCTGCCGAATACATAATACACATGTTCCAGAATCTTTTCTCTTTACTCAGGGTATAAGTTATACCCTGGGAGGATAACACTACCAGTGGTATCAAAAATGAAAGGATTTTGCACAAATGTTACACATGGGTTATTATAGAGGTTTTAGATATTTCCTCGACCACTTGTGGCCACATCCATCACTTTCCTCTTAAAAGTGAGGGTTAATACGAATTGACATCAGTGAATCCCTGGTGTTTGCCACACTATTTGCTCTAGTTGACGCTCAGTTGAACTGGTGCTCCCACAAGGTACTAAGTGATCCCCGACTTTTTTAATACTGCACACACTGAGTGTTGACCAAGCATCTCAGGCCAATCATGCCAAATTTGGAGGCAGGAGAAATAAGATGTAGATCTACGTTTGGAGCACTACGCAAGTGAACGTAGATCTATGTTTGGAGCACTACGCGAGTGAACATAGATCTACGTTTGGAGTGCTACGCAAGTGAATCTAGATCTATGTTTGGAGCACTACGCAAGTGAACGTAGATCTATGTTTGGAGCACTATGCAAGACAACATAGATCTACGTTTGGAGTGCTATGCAAGTGAATATAGATCTATGTTTGGACTGTTTAAGGGTTAATATAGTAACTTTGTGGTCAATTTCCAGGGTTTGTATGGTTTTATTGGTTGTTTCTTGGTATTAATTGATAAAATGGAAGATTTGCAAGTGAAAAGGAGAGGATTTTGGGTGGTTTCAAACTGGAAGTAGTTTGAAGGAGAGCTCAAAGTGACAGAAATATTTGATTTTCGGCAGTTTCCATAAAGAAGGGTAGGATATTCCTTTGCCCCTACATTTTTTTTTTACATGTTTTCAGTAGGCCTGCTTCAGTTATAGGGATGATTATATTTTAGTACTTACAGCAACCACCCAGGGAGGTACTACCGTCCTGCCAAGTGAGTGTAAAACGAAAGCCTGTGATTGTTTTACATGATGGTAGGATTGCTGATGTCTTTTGTCTGTCTCATAAATATGCAAGATTACAGGCGTCTTGCTACTTCTACTTACACTTAGGTCACACTACACATACATGTACACATTTATTTATACACACTCATCTGAGTTTTCTTTGATTTTATCTTAATAGTTCTCGGTCTTATTAATTTTCCTTTTATATCCATGGGGAAGTGGAATAAGAATCTTTCCTCCGTAAGCCATGTGTGTTGTAAAAGTCAACTAAAATGCCAGGAACAATGGGCTAGTAACCCCTTTTCCTGTAAAGATTACTAAAAAGAATAAGAAGAAGAAAATTGTCAAAGTGGGAAGTCTGAATGTGCGTGGATGTTGTGCAGATGATAAGAAAGAGATGATTGTGGATGTTATGAATGAGAAGAAGCTGGATGTCCTGGCTTTAAGTGAAACAAAGCTGAAGGGGGTGGGAGAGTTTCAGTGGAGAGGAATAAATGGGATTAGGTCAGGGGTTTCAAATAGAGTTAGAGCTAAAGAAGGAGTAGCAATAATGTTGAAGGATAAGCTATGGCAGGAAAAGAAGGACTATAAATGTATTAATTCAAGGATTATGTGGAGTAAAATAAAGATTGGATGTGAAAAGTGGGTTATAATAAGCGTGTATGCACCTGGAGAACAGAGAAGTGTAGAGGAGAGAGAGAGATTTTGGGAAATGTTGAGTGAATGCGTGGGGAGTTTTGAATCAAGTGTGAGAGTAATGGTGGTTGGGGATTTCAATGCTAAAGTGGGTAAAAATGTTATGGAGGGAGTAGTAGGTAAATTTGGGGTGCCAGGGGTAAATGTAAATGGGGAGCCTTTAATTGAGCTATGTGTAGAAAGAAATTTGTTAATAAGTAATACATATTTTATGAAAAAGAGGATAAATAAATATACAAGGTATGAAGTAGCACGTAATGAAAGTAGTTTATTAGATTATGTATTGGTGGATAAAAGGTTGATGGGTAGGCTCCAGGATGTACATGTTTATAGAGGGGCAACTGATATATCGGATCATTATTTAGTTGTAGCTACAGTTAGAGTAAGAGGTAGATGGGAAAAGAGGAAGGTGGCAACAACAAGTAAGAGGGAGGTGAAAGTGTATAAACTAAGGGAGGAGGAAGTTCGGGTGAGATATAAGCGACTATTGGCAGAAAGGTGGGCTAGTGCAAAGATGAGTAGTGGAGGGGTTGAAGAGGGTTGGAATAGTTTTAAAAATGCAGTATTAGAATGTGGGGCAGAAGTTTGTGGTTATAGAAGGGTGGGGGCAGGAGGAAAGAGGAGTGATTGGTGGAATGATGAAGTAAAGGGTGTGATAAAAGAGAAAAAGTTAGCTTATGAGAGGTTTTTACAAAGCAGAAGTGTTATAAGAAGAGCAGAGTATATGGAGAGTAAAAGAAAGGTAAAGAGAGTGGTGAGAGAGTGCAAAAGGAGAGCAGATGATAGAGTGGGAGAGGCACTGTCAAGAAATTTTTATGAAAATAAGAAAAAATTTTGGAGTGAGTTAAACAAGTTAAGAAAGCCTAGGGAAAATATGGATTTGTCAGTTAAAAACAGAGTAGGGGAGTTAGTAGATGGGGAGGGGGAGGTATTAGGTAGATGGCGAGAATATTTTGAGGAACTTTTAAATGTTAAGGAAGAAACAGAGGCAGTAATTTCATGCACTGGTCAGGGAGGTATACCATCTTTTAGGAGTGAAGAAGAGCAGAATGTAAGTGTGGGGGAGGTACGTGAGGCATTACATAAAATGAAAGGGGGTAAAGCAGCTGGAACTGATGGGATCATGACAGAAATGTTAAAAGCAGGGGGGGATATAGTGTTGGAGTGGTTGGTACTTTTGTTTAATAAATGTATGAAAGAGGGGAAGGTACCTAGGGATTGGCGGAGAGCATGTATAGTCCCTTTATATAAAGGGAAAGGGGACAAAAGAGACTGTAAAAATTATAGAGGAATAAGCTTACTGAGTATACCAGGAAAAGTGTACGGTAGGGTTATAATTGAAAGAATTAGAGGTAAGACAGAATGTAGGATTGCAGATGAGCAAGGAGGTTTCAGAGTGGGTAGGGGATGTGTAGATCGTGTTTACATTGAAGCATATATGTGAACAGTATTTAGATAAAGGTAGGGAAGTTTGTATTGCATTTATGGATTTAGAAAAGGCATATGATAGAGTGGATAGAAGAGCAATGTGGCAGATGTTGCAAGTATATGGAATAGGTGGTTAAGTTATTAAATGCTGTAAAGAGTTTTTATGAGGATAGTGAGGCTCAGGTTAGGGTGTGTAGAAGAGAGGGAGACTACTTCCCGGTAAAAGTAGGTCTTAGACAGGGATGTGTAATGTCACCATGGTTGTTTAATATATTTATAGATGGGGTTGTAAAGGAAGTAAATGCTAGGGTGTTCGGGAGAGGGGTGGGATTAAATTTGGGGAATCAAATTCAAAATGGGAATTGACACAGTTACTTTTTGCTGATGATACTGTGCTTATGGGAGATTCTAAAGAAAAATTGCAAAGGTTAGTGGATGAGTTTGGGAATGTGTGTAAAGGTAGAAAGTTGAAAGTGAACATAGAAAAGAGTAAGGTGATGAGGGTGTCAAATGATTTAGATAAAGAAAAATTGGATATCAAATTGGGGAGGAGGAGTATGGAAGAAGTGAATGTTTTCAGATACTTGGGAGTTGACGTGTCGGCGGATGGATTTATGAAGGATGAGGTTAATCATAGAATTGATGAGGGAAAAAAGGTGAGTGGTGCGTTGAGGTATATGTGGAGTCAAAAAACGTTATCTATGGAGGCAAAGAAGGGAATGTATGAAAGTATAGTAGTACCAACACTCTTAAATGGGTGTGAAGCTTGGGTGGTAAATACAGCAGCGAGGAGACGGTTGGAGGCAGTGGAGATGTCCTGTTTAAGGGCAATGTGTGGTGTAAATATTATGCAGAAAATTCGGAGTGTGGAAATTAGGAGAAGGTGTGGAGTTAATAAAAGTATTAGTCAGAGGGCAGAAGAGGGGTTGTTGAGGTGGTTTGGTCATTTAGAGAGAATGGATCAAAGTAGAATGACATGGAAAGTATATAAATCTATAGGGGAAGGAAGGCGGGGTAGGGGTCGTCCTCGAAAGGGTTGGAGAGAGGGGGTAAAGGAGGTTTTGTGGGCAAGGGGCTTGGACTTCCAGCAAGCGTGCGTGAGCGTGTTAGATAGGAGTGAATGGAGACGAATGGTACTTGGGACCTGACGATCTGTTGGAGTGTGAGCAGGGTAATATTTAGTGAAGGGATTCAGGGAAACCGGTTATTTTCATATAGTCGGACTTGAGTCCTGGAAATGGGAAGTACAATGCCTGCACTTTAAAGGAGGGGTTTGGGATATTGGCAGTTTGGAGGGATATGTTGTGTGTCTTTATATGTGTATGCTTCTGGACTGTTGTATTCTGAGCACCTCTGCAAAAACAGTGATAATGTGCGAGTGTGGTGAAAGTGTTTGAATGATGATGAAAGTGTTTTCTTTTTGGGGATTTTCTTTCTTTTTTTTTGGGTCACCCTGCCTCGGTGGGAAACGGCCGACTTGTTGGGGAAAAAAAAAAAAAAAAAAAAAAACTTACAGAATTATGGTATTATACAAGAGAAGCTACAAGGAACATACTGAACTGAAGCAAAGTTGTTTTAGTGGCTGGAATATTTACACTGTTTTTCAGTGGACATTTACTAAAAACGAGAAGAAGAAAAACTTTATAAAACTGGGATGCTTGAATGTGCATGGATGTAGTGCGGATGACAAGAAACAGATGATTGCTGATGTTATGAATGAAAAGAAGTTGGATGTCCTGGCCCTAAGCGAAACAAAGCTGAAGGGGGTAGGGGAGTTTCGGTGGGGGGAAATAAATGGGATTAAATCTGGAGTATCTGAGAGAGTTACAGCAAAGGAAGGGGTAGCAGTAATGTTGAATGATCAGTTATGGAAGGAGAAAAAAAGAATATGAATGTGTAAATGCAAGAATTATGTGGATTAAAGTAAAGGTTGGATGCGAGAAGTGGGTCATAATAAGTGTGTATGCACCTCGAGAAGAGAGGAATGCAGAGGAGAGAGAGAGATTTTGGGATATGTTAAGTGAATGTATAGGAGCCTTTGAACCAAGTGAGAGAGTAATTGTGGTAGGGGACCTGAATACTAAAGTAGGAGAAACTTTTAGAGGGGGTGTGGTAGGTAAGTTTGGGGTGCCAGGTGTAAATGATAATGGGAGCCCTTTGATTGAACTTTGTATAGAAAGGGGTTTAGTTATAGGTAATACATATTTTAAGAAAAAGAGGATAAATAAGTATACAAGATATGATGTAGGGCGAAATGACAGTAGTTTGTTGGATTATGTATTGGTAGATAAAAGACTGTTGAGTAGACTTCAGGATGTACATGTTTATAGAGGGGCCACAGATATATCAGATCACTTTCTAGTTGTAGCTACACAGAGTAAAAGGTAGATGGGATACAAGGAGAATAGAAGCATCAGGGAAGAGAGAGGTGAAGGTTTATAAACTAAAAGAGGAGGCAGTTAGGGAAAGATATAAAGAGCTATTGGAGGATAGATGGGCTAATGAGAGCATAGGCAATGGGGTCGAAGAGGTATGGGGTAGGTTTAAAAATGTAGTGTTAGTGTGTTCAGCAGAAGTTTGTGGTTACAGGAAAGTGGGTGCGGGAGGGAAGAGGAGCGATTGGTGGAATGATGATGTAAAGAGAGTAGTAAGGGAGAAAAAGTTAGCATATGAGAAGATTTTACAAAGTAGAAGTGATGCAAGGAGGGAAGAGTATATAGAGAAAAAGAGAGAGGTTAAGAGAGTGGTGAAGCAATGTAAAAAGAGAGCAAATGAGAGAGTGGGTGAGGTGTTATCAACAAATTTTGTTGAAAATAAGAAAAAGTTTTGGAGTGAGATTAACAAGTTAAGAAAGCCTAGAGAACAAATGGATTTGTCAGTTAAAAATAGGAGAGGAGAGTTATTAAATGGAGAGTTAGAGGTATTGGGAAGATGGAGGGAATATTTTGAGGAATTGTTAAATGTTGATGAAGATAGGGAAGCTGTGATTTCATGTATAGGGCAAGGAGGAATAACATCTTGTAGGAGTGAGGAAGAGCCAGTTGTGAGTGTGGGGGAAGTTCGTGAGGCAGTAGGTAAAATGAAAGGGGGTAAGGCAGCCGGGAATGATGGGATAAAGATAGAAATGTTAAAAGCAGGTGGGGATATAGTTTTGGAGTGGTTGGTGCAATTATTTAATAAATGTATGGAAGAGGGTAAGGTACCTAGGGATTGGCAGAGAGCATGCATAGTTCCTTTGTATAAAGGCAAAGGGGATAAAAGAGAGTGCAAAAATTATAGGGGGATAAGTCTGTTGAGTGTACCTGGTAAAGTGTATGGTAGAGTTATAATTGAAAGAATTAAGAGTAAGATGGAGAATAGGATAGCAGATGAACAAGGAGGCTTTAGGAAAGGTAGGGGGTGTGTGGACCAGGTGTTTACAGTGAAACATAAGTGAACAGTATTTAGATAAGGCTAAAGAGGTCTTTGTGGCATTTATGGATTTGGAAAAGGCGTATGACAGGGTGGATAGGGGGGCAATGTGGCAGATGTTGCAAGTGTATGGTGTAGGAGGTAGGTTACTGAAAGCAGTGAAGAGTTTTTACGAGGATAGTGAGGCTCAAGTTAGAGTATGTAGGAAAGAGGGAAATTTTTTCCCAGTAAAAGTAGGCCTTAGACAAGGATGTGTGATGTCACCGTGGTTGTTTAATATATTTATAGATGGGGTTGTAAGAGAAGTAAATGCGAGGGTCTTGGCAAGAGGCGTGGAGTTAAAAGATAAAGAATCACACACAAAGTGGGAGTTGTCACAGCTGCTCTTTGCTGATGACACTGTGCTCTTGGGAGATTCTGAAGAGAAGCTGCAGAGATTGGTGGATGAATTTGGTAGGGTGTGCAAAAGAAGAAAATTAAAGGTGAATACAGGAAAGAGTAAGGTTATGAGGATAACAAAAAGATTAGGTGATGAAAGATTGAATATCAGATTGGAGGGAGAGAGTATGGAGGAGGTGAACGTATTCAGATATTTGGGAGTGGACGTGTCAGCGGATGGGTCTATGAAAGATGAGGTGAATCATAGAATTGATGAGGGAAAAAGAGTGAGTGGTGCACTTAGGAGTCTGTGGAGACAAAGAACTTTGTCCTTGGAGGCAAAGAGGGGAATGTATGAGAGTATAGTTTTACCAACGCTCTTATATGGGTGTGAAGCGTGGGTGATGAATGTTGCAGCAAGGAGAAGGCTGGAGGCAGTGGAGATGTCATGTCTGAGGGCAATGTGTGGTGTGAATATAATACAGAGAATTCGAAGTTTGGAAGTTAGGAGGAGGTGCGGGATTACCAAAACTGTTGTCCAGAGGGCTGAGGAAGGGTTGTTGAGGTGGTTCGGACATGTAGAGAGAATGGAGCGAAACAGAATGACTTCAAGAGTGTATCAGTCTGTAGTGGAAGGAAGGCGGGGTAGGGGTCGGCCTAGGAAAGGTTGGAGGGAGGGGGTAAAGGAGGTTTTGTGTGCGAGGGGCTTGGACTTCCAGCAGGCGTGTGTGAGCATGTTTGATAGGAGTGAATGGAGACAAATGGTTTTTAATACTTGACGTGCTGTTGGAGTGTGAGCAAAGTAACATTTATGAAGGGGTTCAGGGAAACCGGCAGGCCGGACTTGAGTCCTGGAGATGGGAAGTACAGTGCCTGCACTCTGAAGGAGGGGTGTTAATGTTGCAGTTTAAAAACTGTAGTGTAAAGCACCCTTCTGGCAAGACAGTGATGGAGTGAATGATGGTGAAAGTTTTTCTTTTTCGGGCCACCCTGCCTTGGTGGGAATCGGCCAGTGTGATAATAAAATCATTAGTCTGTTCTCCTACTGTATTGTTAATGTTCATTCAGCATCATCACTAATCTATACTCAACTATTATCATAATACAATCCACCACCTCTACTTCATTCTCATTATTACTCTCTCCTTACCTGGTAGTAAAAGTCACCTGACTAACATAACATAACCATCACTATTCTAATATTTGTGTTTCAGAGACAGTGTTTCAACCTGAAGACAGTGTCAGAGACTACATGGAGGCTTCATGTTCTTGGTCATCTCCAGACTTTGGGACTGCAGGGTTGTCACTTCTGGTTTCTCCAATAATTTCTGTTTAACAGATCCAACTGCTTGGGAAAGTTACCCTCTCTTTATTCTGAAATGTGTTTTCAAATTAGAATTTTTTGAATTTGTAAACTTAGTCAGATTACCTTAAAATAATTGAATGGTTGGTTTCCTGTGCATAACTGATAGAACAGTAGGTGTGTTGGCTAAGAACTAGATCAACTTAATTATTGAAATATCCTAAAATAGGATGTAAAAGAGACCAAATTGTTGATGCATATAGTTGTGCCTGAATAATTCTCTTAGTTTTCCATCAGATGTTGTATTTGGCGTGTCATAACTTGAGAAAAAACATTCTTTATCATTTGAAAATTTCTGGCACTCAACACTTTTAATTTTGGGAGTCACAATAGTGAAGGTGTTAAGGACTTAAATGACTTATGACGAACAGTAAGATGCACGACATTAGAGTTCCTTCAAGGAAACAAACATATCACTGTTCTGAATGTCTAAAAGATTTTTCATATAGATTATCTATAATACGACACATGAGAGTTCATTCTCAAGAAAAACCATGTTAGTGTTCTGAATGTCTAAAAGACTTTCCACAGAGATGTCATCTAATACAACACATGAGAGTTCATACACAAGAAAAACCATATCAGTGTTCTGAATGTCTAAAAGACTTTTCACTTAGATCAACTCTAATGCAACACATTAGAGTTCATTCTTGAGAAAAATGCTGGTAATATGAGTTATACCTCACCTTCCATGGATCAAATATGAATACCCTCCAACCCCTCATTTTCCAGAGGCTGTATGACCTATACTAATTTAGCACTCTCTCTTGAATATAATCATGAGTTAAACTGTATTTGTGAGTTACATTATTTTTTTTTGTATTTATATCAAAGCAGAATGACTCCCATTTCCTAGGGACTGTATGACCTTTACAGGTTTAGTATTTCCTCAAAAATGAAATAATTCTGGCTTCTTGAATGAATGTTTGATCACAGACTTTTATTATTTTCACCTGGAAGCTAATATATTCTCCACAAATCATTCTATGAAGGTTTGTTTTGTAGACAATGGTAATGACAATTTATTTTACTGCTCAAGTGATGTACTTGGTGTATTTATGTATATATTTTGACTTTCTTTTATAATTTAGTAATCAATACAGGAGATTGGGTTAGTAGCCCCTTGCTCCCGGCAATTTAGCAAGGGGCTAGTAACCCCTTCTCCTGTACAGATTACAGAACGGATATAAATGCACTGGAAAAATACAAGATGACAAAGTTGATCTCGTATATCGGAAATCTTTCCTGAGGATAGACAGAGCCCTGAATCTACACTTTCTAGAAAGGCATAAAATTAGGGAATCATATGATTGAGGTGCATAAATGGAAAACAGGAATAAATAAAGGGAATGTAATCAGCATGCAAAAATTATCTAGCCAAAATAGGACTAGCACCATTGGTTTTAAGTTGGAAAAATTAAAATTCAGGATGGATACAGGAAAGCACTGTAGTGGATGAGTGGAACAAACTCCAGAGTACCATCATAGAAGCTAAAACATTGTGTAGCTTTAAAAATTGGTTAGATAAATACACAGGTGGGTGCAAGTTGGACCTGACTAGCTTGTGCTTATAGGTCTGATGTTGTACTCCTTCCTTAAGTGAACATGACTTGACCTGACTAGGTTGGGTCATTAGCTAAACTGGAGGGAGACTTGGACCTGCCTCGCATGGGCCAGTAGGCCTGCTGCAGTGTACCTTCTTTCTTATGATCCTCAAATTCCCTACCCCCCACCACTGCCACACATCATCCATAACCTCACTCACCCTTACACCCCAATCCCCACTCAACTGTATATAACTATGTTTCACATACATACTTTTCAGCCTACTACACAGTGGAATTAATCCTAATCCTCCCTTCCCCAATGATGTTGTCATGACTGTCTGCTTAAGCCAATGATAAGCATATCCCCAAATAAAACGCATTACCTTCTTTTGGACCAACCTCACATTCTTCAACAGATAAACCGCTGCCACATGCCACAATTTAGGGTAAATGATTGTATTTATAACTATGACCCTCTGATGGATCGTCAGCCCACTCGTCCGTATTCCCCCCAATCTCCTTAATACTCCTTGCACTACCTTTACGGAGTTGGCCTCTAACTTCTTGCCCTGCCCTTCTGTAAAATACTCCACATGCTTTAATTTGATCTACTACCTGCCAACCATACTTTTGTCCCAAGTTCCCTCCCACCCATGAACCAATTTAGACTTAACTCCATTAAGACTCATACCTGTTGCCCCACTAAATATCTCAACGATTCTACCTACATTCCTTAATCCCTCCTCTCCCACAACTAAAACCGTCGTATCGTCAACATACCCAATTATACCATGAGCACCCCGCTGCTGTACCCCTACCTTCATCTACCCCAACATTAATCATCCTATATAAAGGATCTTGTAGACATGCGAATAGGATCTGAGACATGGGGCATCCCTGTCTCAGTCCCCTACCCATACTAACTACCTTTCCCATACGTCCATTGATTTGCACCTGTAGTACTGTGCCTTTGTATAATGTTTCTGCCCATTGGACAATTTCCTCACCTAAACCCATACGCCTCATTATCATCCATAACGTCTCTCGCTCTACACAGTCATAAGCAGCCTTCCAATCCAAAGCAAGTACACCCCCTCCACTCGTTCTACAATCATCTATGAAGTCCTTAATCCTCCAGTGTCCACTAATCATTGACCGCCCCGGCACACCCATTTGTCCCTTATCTATAACTCTCCCAATAACACTACGTAACCTTTCTTCTTTCTTTCAACACACCGGCCGTATCCCACCGAGGCAGGGTGGCCCAAAAGGAAAAACAAAAGTTTCTCCTTTCATATTTAGTAATATATACAGGAGAAGGGGTTACTAGCCCCTTGCTCCTGGCATTTTAGTCGCCTCTTACAACACGCATAGCTTACGGAGGAAGAATTCTGTTCCACTTCCCCATGGAGATAAGAGGAAATAAACAAGAACAAGAGCTAGTAAGAAAATAGAAGAAAACCCAGAGGGGTGTGTATACATATGCTTGTACATGTATGTGTAGTGTGACCTAAATGTAAGCAGAAGTAGCAAGACGTACCTGAAACCTTGCATGTTTATGAGACAGAAAAAACACCAGCAATCCTACCATCGTGTAAAACAATTACAGGCTTACGTTTTACACTCACTTGGCAGGACGGTAGTACCTCCCTGGGCGGTTGCTGTCTACCAACCTACTACCTAGAACTACGTAACCTATTACTTAAAAACCCTTGCAAACAATTTGTAATCTCCGCACATTAAAGATAAACCTCTATAATCCAGGATGCTGTTCTGCACTTTTCCCTTTGGAATCATGACAAACCCCCATTCATTGCGTCATACCCATGCATCCCTTTACCTTCATTTCATTTAACAAATGCACAAAGCATTCCTTCAAAACCTCCCAGTTACTTAAATAAAAATCATTTGGAATGCCATCAATCCCTGGCGTCTTCCTTACACTCATCCCCTGTAACGCCTTCAAAACCTCATCTTCACTTAATGGCCCCTCTATCTCCACCTTGTCTTCTGGTTCCAGGATACGTGATATCCCTTCCTCCATAATATGCAAGTCCCCCATCTTCCTATTACCTCCTCTCATATATATCTCGAGCCATTCATCCGCAACACCACTCATGCCTTCAGTCGTTACTAACCACTGACCCACCATGTATCCACCCACGTCCTGATGTACCTCTAATTTTAACATATTCATTATATTTTGCCGGATCTTTAATCACCGCAGAACGCAAGCTGATGGCTTATCACCCCATAAAACATCTTCCAACCCACCCCTTAATCTTTCACCATCAAACCGTGCATTCTGCATCTCCAGCAATTGCGTCTTTATACCCTCGATCTCTGAAACCGGATATACTCCACGACAACCTTCATAACACTGTTTTAACTGCCCCTCCAAATACCTCTGTAATCCATATTTCCATTGTCTGACCTCCCTTCCTTTCCTTTTATAAAAACTACGGATCCCCGGTTTAGCACATTGCTCCAACCACAGTAATATCATCTCCCATCTTTCCTTTATTCCATTCATTTTTCCACCATTCCGCAAAACTAACTCCACCCTCCATATCCTCTAACAAGCTCACATTTAGTTTCTAATAACTCATAAAACGTTTCAGCAACTCTCCCCATCCCACGTCCACAACCACCCCTCTATGATCCAAAAATACAACATTTAGTTTCCATATTAACTTTTATCCCAGGAGATGCATAAATGCGGTCCAAGCGTGCCGCATAACCATTCTTCACCTAAGTATGCTCCACCACCCACCCCTCCCCGCTAACTACATCCACTAATCCGACTCCCCCTAATACATCCCATAGGACTCCCAACACACACCCAGCTCCCCGCGGCTCCACATCCTTCCTATGTATCACACTACTCCAATCCCCTCCAAATAATGTATAAACTGGTAATCCCCTCATATGATAAATTAGTGTGTCCGAACAAAATCCTCTTTAACACACTTATTGCTGTCCGCCAGTATGTACACGCTCACAAAACACACTCGTACCCCACCCCATGTCCCATCCACCCTCACTACTCTCCCATCTTCCCCTTCTTCCCAGTGCAACAATTGAAGAGGACTGGCCTCAGCTATTAATACCGCAGCACCTCCCTTAAGCTTCCCAGTACAGTGGACCCCCGGTATTCGATGGCATCGGTATTCGATAAATCCGGTATTCAATGCAGTATATCGCAAAAAAATTTCCTCAGTATTCGATTAAAAACCCGGTATTCGATACGATTCGTACGAGACCTGTCCACGTGTGGCCTGAACTGCCCCGTGTGTGCCAGTGTTTACAAGCCAGCCAGTGCGCGCGCATCTAAGGATACATTCGGTACATTCCATATTATCCATATTATCACTGTTTGGTGCTTGTTTGTGCAAAATAAGTCACCATGGGCCCCAAGAAAGCTTCTAGTGCCAACCCTGTGGTAAAAAGGGTGAGAATTAGTATGGAAATTAAGAAAGATTTTGAAGGGTTTGGGGCTAACCCTGAGAAGCCTATGCCAGTTGTGGAATCCATTGTGCCTACTTCAAAAATTAAGGAAATGTGTGCACAGTGGGTTGAAGTGCAAACCTTTATGGATGAAAATCACCCTAACACAGCTATTACAATGACAATGTTGTGGCCCATTTTAGACAAATTGTAAAGGAACGGGAGGTACAGAGCTCCATGGACAGATTTGTTGTGCGACAGAGGTCCAGTGACTCTCAAGCTGGTTCTAGTGGCATTAAAAGGGAAGTAACCCTGGAAAAGGACTTGCTACCTCAAGTCCTAATGGAAGGGGATTCCCCTTCTAAACACTAACACCTCTCCCCTCCTTCCATCCCAACAATCACCACCAGATCTTCATTAAAGGTAAGTGTCAATTATTTTATTGTTATTGTAATTATTTTATTGTATTAAACTTAATATTTCATGTAGTAATTTTTTTTTTCATACTTTTGGGTGTCTTGCACGGATTAATTTGATTTTCATTATTTCTTATGAGGAAAATCGATTCGGTTTTCGATATTATCGGTATTCGATGAGCTCTCAGGAATGGATTAATATCGAATACCGGGGGTCCACTGTATATCCAGCATAAACCTTGTACTCATCTATCAACAGATCCCTTCCGTACTTAAAATTATGCTCTTGTAAAAATATGATCTGTATACCATGTTTCTTTAAAAAGTCACTAAAGATCCTGTGCTTTACATCGGCCCTTAGGCCATTCCTTAAGTACCCTGGAAAACAACTTGTCGGGCCCCAGGGACTTATTTTGCTTCAGTTTGTCTATCTGTTTGATGACCATGTCCCTCAAGACAGTAATATTAGTCGATTTGAATTCATCGGGAACTGAAAAATTTTTAATTTCTGGAATCTCAGCACTTGTTCCCGACAGCCACGTGGTCATAGAACATCTGTTTCACATCAAAGGTGACAATCGTCGGAGGCTGCGAGTGGGCAGAGACAGCAACAAAGCTATTTGTTCTACAAGTTTACTTAACCATAATTTGGTGAGATAAATTTTACCACACCACCACTCTCCTCCTGATAATCTTCTCCATGTGTGTGTGTGTGTGTGTGTGTGTGTGTGTGTGTGTGTGTGTGTGTGTGTGTGTGTGTGTGTGTGTGTGTGTGTGTGTGTGTGTGTGTGTGTGTGTGTGTGTGTGTGTGTGTGTGTGTGTGTGTGTGTGTGTACTCGCCTAATTGTGGTTGCAGGGGTCGAGACTCATCTCCTGGCTGTGTGTGTGTATGCATAAATGCATGCATGCAAGCGCGTGCGTGCATGTGTGCATTGGGTGGGGGAAGAGCTACACGAGTCAACCAGACTGTCAAATACACTGTTCATGCTGGAACATTACTGCAATAATCACAGTGTTGACTGAACGTCAACTTGACGTATTACAGAACGTTCTTCACTGCCTTCAACAAGCAAACATTCCTGTCAAGAGCATCACTTATTCTTGGTACAGTTGAAATACGAATATTTTACACTAGAACATTTGTCTTATATACCGAAGACTCTCACTATGTGTTTTATATGGAGAATTTTTAATATTAAATCACTAAACAAGAAAAATTAACTTAGCAAAATGACAAGATTACACTTCACATAGAATGAACCGAAATATTTACTATATTAAATTACGTACCCTTGACTGGATTCAAACGGTTTCGTTGGACAATAAAGCAGACTGTAAACGGATGGGGTTGTAGGCGCCCTTATAAACACAAACATTAAATATATACCAGGAACGTGCACGGTAAGCTGTCCAATATACAAAAAGTTAGAAACAGAAATACAAATAGCTAGAGCTTCATTTAAGGAGGTTATTAACAGAATATTCAAGAGGTTGCTAGTAGAATTGCAGTAAATCAACCATTCAAATCATTATGAAGCTGTGTGTAGTCTGTGGTCAGTCAAACAAACAGGCTTCCACATGCATAAATTGCCATTTTTGTGGAAACTGGTGTCACGCCCCTTGTACAGATATCCAAGAACTAGCTACAAGCAGTATTAAAACAGGGAAGTGTTTTTGGGTATGCCCAAATGAGATAAATCTGTGGACTAAAATCACAAGGGTATTAAAAGAGGTCAACATCAAAGCTGCTTTCATAGAAAACCTGGAAGCTTTCTACAACAGATGGGAACATAAAAAGTCTGGGCTGAATGGTACTGCCCTTGATACTGGCCATGTAGTCAGAAACTGTAAGGCTGGAGATGATGTCCTGGTAGTCAGTAAATGTGGGGCTGATAGTGCTGTCCTGGGAGACAGTAATGGTGAAGCTGGAGGTGCTGTCCTGGGAGACAGTAATGGTGAAGCTGGAGGTGCTGTCCTGGGAGACAGTAATGGTGAAGCTGGAGATTTTGTCCAGGTAGTCAAGAATTATACGCAGGAAGGAATACATATAAATGACCTCATAGGGGACAGGAGCCATAGTAGGGAAACAAGTGTAGTCAAAGATAAGATAAAACCAATATTGCAAACTAGAAATACCGCAGGAAATAGCAAACAAGAGGACTCCACTAGCAATAGTGAGGATATATTACCAAAAACAACTGGTGGGAGCTCCATTGTTGGTGCTAGGGAGGATAGAAGAAAGACAGGGAAACATGCACCAACAGGGAATACAGTCACAGAAACTCAAGGCAAACGGAAACCAAGCCTGTGCACATACTATGCACTTGGTATCTGCTGGCATGGGAAATCTGGAAAAACAGATGGGACGTGCAACTATGACCACCCTAGAAAATGCCATGCCCATATGACAACAGGATAATGCAAACTCCCTTCCTGTAAGCTTTTTCACCCTGAACTGTGTACCTCTTCAGTACAGGAAAGACTGTGCTATAACTTAAATTGCCAGGCATACCATCTAAAGGGGACAAAAAGATACAAAACATCCAGGCCATGGGAAAACCTGGGTAGCCACAGCCACTCAAGAGGGAGAGGTTTTTAAGTGCCAGGAAGGAAAAAAAACTGGCAGGAAATGGCAGAAATCGTACACCAAATCCAGTCATTCCTGGAGTGGAACCACAGTCGATGGCCTCCACTCCAAACCAACAGATACAGATACTAATGCCGGAAAAAAAATCCCCCCCCAGTACCAACAATACCACCAGTCCGATAACATTCTTCTTGGCAAATATACAGGGTCTAAGGCCAGCATCAAACAACAAAATACCTTTCATCTGTGGACTGCTTGCAGAGGCAAAGGCAATGTTCGTGGCTTTCACTGAGACCCACATAAAGGATCACTTGGACAACGAAATATGGATCCCAGGTTACAACCTATACAGATGTGACAGAGTGAACAGGCAAAAGGGGGGGGTTGGCCTGTGCATTGCAGAGTCACTTGTTTGCACAGAACTGCTAAATGCCTCAAATGATGTAGTGGAAGTTTTAGCAGTAAAGGTCGAGAACCAAAACCTAGTCATTGTGGTAGTCTACAAGCCTCCGCATGCAACGTCCCAGCAATTCCAGGAACAGCTGTTAAAAATTGACCACTGTCTGGAAAAACTTCCAGCTCCTGCACCCAACATCTTGCTCCTGGGGGATTTAAACTTAAGGCATCTAAAATGGAGGAATATAGCAAATAATATTGTTGCAGTAATAACACCAGGAGGCAGCTCTGATGAAAACTCACACTCACGCGAGCTTTTAAATCTCTGCACAAAATTCAATTTAAACCAGCAAATAATAGAGCCTACTAGACTGGAGAATACACTAGACCTCATCTTCCCTAACAATGATGATCTGATAAGAAATGTCACCATATCAAAAACAATATACTCAGATCACAACATAATTGAGGTTCAGTCATGTATGCGCGGAGCCCCAGACCGACATAATGAGATTAGTCACGAGGGAGCATTCACCAAATTCAACTTCAATAACAAAAACAAAGTGGGACCAAGTAAACCAAGTCCTAACCGATATAAGCTGGGAAGATATACTAAGCAACACAGACCCCAACTTATGCCTAGAACAGATTAACTCGGTGGCACTCGATGTATGCACAAGGCTTATTCCTCTAAGAAAAAGGAGGAGTAGATGTAAAATAGAAAAAGACAGGCGCTCCCTTTACAGGCGACGGAAAAGAATAACAGAGCGGCTAAAAGAGGTCAATATATCTGAAATGCGTAGGGAGACACTGGTCAGAGAAATAGCAAGCATCGAACTTAAGCTAAAAGAATCCTTTAGGAGTCAGGAATCGCGGGAAGAACTAAAAGCCATAAATGAAATCGAAAGAAACCCAAAGTATTTCTTCTCCTATGCCAAATCAAAATCGAGAAAAACGTCCAGTATTGGGCCCCTACTTAAACAAGATGGGTCCTACACAGATGACAGCAAGGAAATGAGTGAGCTACTCAAGTCCCAATATGACTCAGTTTTTAGCAAGCCGCTAACCAGACTGAGAGTCGAAGATCAAAATGAATTTTTTATGAGAGACAAAATTTGATTAACACAAGCCTATCCGATGTTATCCTGATGCCAAATGACTTCGAACAGGCGATAAATGACATGCCCATGCATTCTGCCCCAGGGCCAGACTCATGGAACTCTGTGTTCATCAAGAACTGCAAGAACGAGCCTTTTCCATCCTATGGAGAGAGAGCATGGACACGGGGGTCGTCCCACAGTTACTAAAAACAACAGACATAGCCCCACTCCACAAAGGGGGCAGTAAAGCAACAGCAAAGAACTACAGACCAATAGCACTAACATCCCATATCATAAAAATCTTTGAAAGGGTCCTAAGAAGCAAGATCACCACCTATCTAGAAACCCATCAGTTACACAACCCAGGGCAACATGGGTTTAGAACAGGTCGCTCCTGTCTGTCTCAACTATTGGATCACTACGACAAGGTCCTAAATGCACTAGAAGACAAAAAGAATGCAGATGTAATATATACAGACTTTGCAAAAGCCTTCGACAAGTGTGACCATGGCGTAATAGCGCACAAAATGCGTGCTAAAGGAATAACAGGAAAAGTCGGTCGATGGATCTATAATTTCCTCACTAACAGAACACAGAGTAGTCGTCAACAGAGTAAAGTCCGAGGCAGCTACGGTGAAAAGCTCTGTTCCACAAGGCACAGTACTCGCTCCCATCTTGTTCCTCATCCTCATATCCGACATAGACAAGGATGTCAGCCACAGCCCCGTGTCTTCCTTTGCAGATGACACCCGAATCTGCATGACAGTGTCTTCCATTGCAGACACTGCAAGGCTCCAGGCGGACATCAACCAAATCTTTCAGTGGGCTGCAGAAAACAATATGAAGTTCAACGATGAGAAATTTCAATTACTCAGATATGGTAAACATGAGGAAATTAAATCTTCATCAGAGTACAAAACAAATTCTGGCCACAAAATAGAGCGAAACACCAACGTCAAAGACCTGGGAGTGATCATGTCGGAGGATCTCACCTTCAAGGACCATAACATTGTATCAATCGCATCTGCTAGAAAAATGACAGGATGGATAATGAGAACCTTCAAAACTAGGGAGGCCAAGCCCATGATGACACTCTTCAGGTCACTTGTTCTATCTAGGCTGGAATATTGCTGCACACTAACAGCACCTTTCAAGGCAGGTGAAATTGCCGACCTAGAAAATGTACAGAGAACTTTCACGGCGCGCATAACGGAGATAAAACACCTCAATTATTGGGAGCGCTTGAGTTTCCTAAACCTGTATTCCCTGGAATGCAGGAGGGAGAGATACATGATTATATACACCTGGAAAATCCTAGAGGGACTAGTACCGAACTTGCACACGAAAATCACTCACTACGAAAGCAAAAGACTTGGCAGACGATGCACCATCCCCCCAATGAAAAGCAGGGGTGTCACTAGCACGTTAAGAGACCATACAATAAGTGTCAGGGGCCCGACACTGTTCAACTGCCTCCCAGCACACATAATGGGGATTACCAACAGACCCCTGGCAGTCTTCAAGCTGGCACTGGACAAGCACCTAAAGTCAGTTCCTGATCAGCCGGGCTGTGGCTCGTACGTTGGTTTGCGTGCAGCCAGCAGCAACAGCCTGGTTGATCAGGCTCTGATCCACCAGGAGGCCTGGTCACAGACCGGGCCGCGGGGGCGTTGACCCCCGGAACTCTCTCCAGGTAAACTCCAGGTAAACGTAAATATCAATGCAAAACAATCACGGGGGGAGTTGAATGATAGCTCTAGGTCTTTTGTGTTGCAATTATATAGGTATGGGTGTTTGTGGGAAACGCTCAGGCTGCAGTACTAGGGTTGAAAACAGCAGATTACCAGGATGACCCAGGAATATGCTTAAAGACAATATTCAAAATAAAGTTGCTTATAAAGCCAAAGCAACTTGTTATTACTGTTCATGCTGTTGAGCAATGGTTTAGTGCTGATGGAGGTAGCGTAGGTAGCAATGATACGGCCATGGACTAGTTTGGCTTTAATTGGAAAGGAGTACACAACGGGCAATGTGAGGGAATGACCGATAGCCAGTCCGTGGAGGGGGGCACTTGTACCTCTCAAGTCGGTTGGCCGTGAAGTGAGGACGAATGGGCCCAGCATCCCACCGACCTGGGTAAGCCTACAGAGGGCAGCACTTAAATGCTGCGAAATATGAACTAAGCTGGCAGACAGCATAGGCTGTCTGCTGACAGTACAGACTGTCTACATTTGCTCGGCCATGCACCTCGTGTCGGGACACTGGTGGGCCCGTAGGTGCAAAGGAATTACTTACACTACCTACCCCAGAGAGGGACTGGCTTTCACTCACTTGTAAATAAAAAATGGACATAAAATGCAACAGGCAAAAAAAAAAAAAAAAAAAAAAAACTCCCATCCTGGGGTAGACAAAACTGGCTTGCCCACGCAGCTTCATTGACGAGAGAGTTCGGAGACATCAGCACTGGAACTAAAATCTTCTATATACAGGTTGTCTGCAGGGCTGAACATCAGGCTTGACTACTCATCTACGAACGCTGTTGCACCCTCACATCTGCAAACAATGACTGACAGTAGCATTTCCTAAGGTGTGACATGACTCGAAGGGCAGCACTGCCCTGACCGTAATACAGGCTTTAAAAGAGACACTGGGTGCACATACCTACAATAATACTATGTCCATGGAATTCATTATACTCTGGGTACCCTTCTAAAATTATTTACATATTTACATGATGTTGTCCACCCTGACTCCATTATCAACTAGCTGTACAATGTGTGCGCGTTTATACCCATTTCTGCAAGCAGACAATTACCATAACTAGCGTAAGAGTCAGACAAGTCAGTACGTACATCAATGTCACAGAAATGTACTGTTGTCCTGGGTCGCAGACCATAAGTATGGAGACTTACTGGGCCATCTTCAGTAACAGTAGTAGTAGAAGTAGACGGGTTGTCCCTAGCATTGGTCTGATTGTGGCATTGCAATGCACGCGACTCCAGCTCTGCTTTGGCCTGCACATGGTCCACATACTTCATGTGGTCAAGGTGGGCTTCTTTGATAGTTCCAGTAGCAATATCCCTCACCTCGAACTTATTGCCACGGAGCTGTCTGAGGACACGGTAAGGATCCACGAATTTTGGGACAAGTTTGTGCATACCTGGGGTCTGCCCTGGGTTGAGCAACATAACTTTGCAGCCTGGTTCCACTTTGCTTTCCTTGGCGTGGGCACTGCGTTCAGACGTGAACCTATCAGTAGCTTTCATAAGGTTCTCTCGTACCCGCTGAAAAACAAGCTGCGTGGTCTGCAACTTTACTACACTGGGGTTATCAGTATCGTAAGTAGGTCGAGGCGGAGCAAACAGAATTTCATATGGCAAGCGCTTGTCATAGCCATACAAAGCGAAATGAGGTGTCTCGCCGATCAAGCTGTTGAGGGAAGAGTTTAATGTACACTGAACATCTGGGATAGCCTCATCCCATGTAGTACAACTTGGGTTAACGGTTACCCTGAACACCTCAAGGACTTAGCGCTTTGTACGTTCAGCAAGACCATTACTCGCAGAGTGGCGTGGAGCTACTGGCGCTTGGTGAATATTAAATCTGGAACAAAGATCCTGCATTATGGCATTTATGAACACAGACCCATTGTCTGACAGAAGGACACGTGGGCAGGTATGATGGAGAACGACATGCTCACAGAAAGCATTAGCAACAGTCTCGGCAGTTTTATCAGGAATGGGTATTAATTCATTGGACCGCGTCAAGTTATCTACCATTACAAGCAAGTGCTTGTTTCCCTTCTCCGAGGTCGAGAAGGTCATCAACAGGTCGGCAGAAGTTCTCTCCCAGGGCTCCTTTGTAATAGGATACTTTAGAATGGGGTTAGGACCTGTAACGGTACCCCTGTGCTGTAGGCAAACAACACACTGGTGTACATGCTGGCAATGTCCACTGCCATCTTAGGCCAGAAATATTTAATTTGTGCCTGTTTGATACTGCGGTCCTTACCGGGGTGTGCTACACCTGGGACATCGTGGATCAACCTAAGAGTAGCTGGTATCGTGGACTCTGGTATAACCAATTGGTATATGGTTCTGCCGGGGTCCACCAGCTGAGCAACATGGCACAGTACTCCTTGATTGACCCCCAAATCCTGTAAGTCAACGTCCTCCTTGGTCAGGAAACGAAGGACTGGAGACCACACAGGGTCCTGCCATTGGGCTCTCTCAAGATCCTCAACAGAGAACGAGTTGTCGACACTCACGAATGCTATATACCTCGACAGGGCATCAGCTACAACATTTTGCTTACCTGTGACATAGCAAATTTCAGGGTTGTAGTCATTGAACGTGAGCGACCATCAAGCATGCTTTCCCCGAGAGGTTCTTATTAGCAAAAAGGGCCCATAAGGGTAGAGGATCTGCATAGATCTTGATAGGATAATGGTAGATGATATCCCAAAAATGACTCAAGGCCCATACAAAGGCTAAAGCTTCTAGCTCTGTCACTGAGTAATTGACTTCCACTTTAGCAAGGACACAGCTAGCATAGGCAATAGGCTGTTGCTTACCATTAGATTCCTGTGACAAGACTGCACCAATGCCAACTTTGCTGGCATCAGTCAAGGTAAATGCCTTGGTGAAATCAGGGAATCTAAGGGCTGGGGCTGATGTTAACTTTTGAGAGTGACAAAAGCTCGTTCTTTATCACAAGTCCACTCAAAAGGGGCATCCTTCTTGAGTAAGCATGGAGGAGAAACCTGCGATAAAGGTGCAGTAGAAACCCGCCAGGCCTATGAAGGACCGGACTGCATCCGCAGTCATGGGTCTGGGGAATTTCTGCACGGCCGAGATTTTAGACTCGTCCGTCTTAATGCCATTCTGAGTCACTACGTGACCCAGAAATTTTATTTCCTTCCGGAGAAAATGACATCTGGAGAGCTTTACCCTAAGGTTTGCCTGAGCTAGCTTGTCCAATACCCTGTCTAGTTTCTCTAGATGTGTCGGGACATCTTGCGACATGACTGAGATCATCTAGGTTAACCACGAGCGTGCCGCCTAGGAGGGTACGGAAAATTGTCATCAAATGACTAAACGTGATTGGGCTTCCATGCAAGCCGAAGGGCATCCTCCTGAACTGGTAATGACCGGTTGGCGTAGAGAAAGCTGTCAGCTCTTTGCTCTCATCATCGGGGGGGATCTAACAAAAACACTTAAGATGATTAAGAGTTGAAAAGACCTTATTGTCACCGATGTTCTGCAACAGGTTGTTCAGAACTGGCAACGGAAAGTGGTCTGGGATTGTACATGCATTCAGTTTCCTGTAATCGATAACAGGGCACCAGGTTCCGTCTTTCTTGGGAACCAGAATGAGAGGAGCGTTCCACGGGGAAGTGGACTCCTAACTCCATCACGGAGCATCCTTGTAATAAGTTCTTCAGCGAAGACTCTTTGCGCATGTGGCAGGCGATACGCAGGTACATACATAAATGGGTTTAGTACCTTTGTCAAGTGGAATACGGTGATAGATCAGTGGGGTCAAACCGATTGACTCACCATCTAGCGTGACTGCAGAACGTGCACGATTGAGAACCTGGAGAAGTTTTGGGACCTCTTCAGGATAATCTGTCATAGCTAGATCATCATCTGCACTGGCCAGGTGTCGGTAGTCAGCAGCAGACTCGCCTGGGAGAACTGCACTTACGAGGAGGTCAGCTGGGACTTCACCCTCCACTCTCACAGGGAGAGGGAATCTGACAATGTCGACAAGTAAGGTATTCTTCCGTAGGGGAAATTCTCGACTGTGCATGTTGAAAACAAGGACTTGCAACTTACCACATTGCACTGTGTGCAGGGACAGTTCAAGGGAAAGGCCCTTGACTCAGCACGTGTCGTTGTCAACCAGCACATGGTCTCCTTCAAAAGCTCTGCTCACATACACCATAACAGGAGTGAGCGAGTTAGCTGACAAAGTGACGTCATACTCTGTACAAGCAGTAACTCTGCTTGCTGATGCCATGACACGAGTCAGACAGTCGCCTGCCAACAGGGATACTGCAGCTTGACAACTGCTGTTCTCTACAACAGCGCCAGAGTTAGAGTGAAGGTTAGACTGGGCATCCCCAGACTGGGTTTCACTGGTAACTAAGTGCTGATGGCCAGGAGGTGACAGGCAACGAGCTCTACTACGAGGTCGATCAGGACAAGAGACCGACCCCGCAGAGAATGTGCTATGGAAACCATCGGTTTCCAACGATTCCAGACACTGTGCATACTCTTGAGACATAGTAGCACATAGTGGATCCTAAGCATACACCCCAGAAGGGCACATCCACTCCATTGAAATCTGCTTTCCACTCAGCTGGAGCTAAGCGGATCCTAAGGTCTGCCGTGGTTTTAAACCCTATAAGCAGGTCACCAGGGAAAACAATATCATCTATGACTAAGAATTTTGCGGACAGCTTGTGACCCTGGACTGCAAATTCTAACTTTGTACGACCACGAACCATCAGCGGACTACCTGAGACTCCTCTCAAGGTCTGAATGACAGACGGCTCTGTCAACACGGCTGCATGAAGGCCAATGTCTCGGAAGAGAGTGGAACGGACGATGTTAACCACTGAACGTGTATCTAGGAAAAGCTGGGCAGGCTTACGGTGGACAGTGGACTCAACGAACAGTCCACACAGGTTGTCATACCGAACGTGAAGGCATGACAGGCCGACGAAATCCCTGGAGTCACAGCTGCTTGAGGCTTGACGCTTGTTGGCGAGGCTCAACCTGGAGGATATGGTAAGAGTCTCGACAATAATGTCAGGGCACTGTTTCCTCACTATCGGCAAGCGTATCACTGCCCAGGGCGGCGAACGCATTGTGGACAGGGACGGAATACAGCGACTCCGACAGGGTTACTATGTCTTTCGCTTATTTCTTGGCCACACCTCTTCCCCCGAACTAGTGGAAGGGCTTCTGCTAGCACGTGCATTGTGCGACGAATGCTTGCTCCACTGTGCTGATAGAATACTTCGCAGCTTGTAGCACTCATTAGAGGTATGACTGGAAGTGTTGTGATACATGCAAACTCCCTCTCGATACTGAGCCTGAGGACGGTGACGGTTACCTTGATACTGAGCATGGGGACGGTGACGGTTACCTTGCGGGGACTTAGGTTTGTAACATTCGGATTGGTAATGCCCGCGTTTGCCACAACTGAAGCAAGTCACCGTGCACTTAGCAGGTGGTGCTGGAGGTGGTGTGTGCTGGTGACATTTTGCCTTGGTCCAGGAAGTCGGTGACGGCTTCTTTGTTTGGGACCGACTGTTGTTACTTGAGTCACTATTTTTACTCGGCCGGCTGTAAGTAGAACTGGGGTTGGAAACTTTGAGGGCCGGCTGTCTGACAGCTGTGGCAAAAGTGACCTCCTGGTGCGCCTGCAGCATCACTGTGGACGATACTGGAAGGTCGGGTATAGGATCGTCTGCAAAGCGACAAACCTTGCCTTTCTCGGCAGGTGGCTTGATTGCATCAATGGCATCGTATGCATCCAGGACTGCGTGCTCAGGACCAAGCCCTAGCGCATCAATGGCGCGCTGGAGACTAGGGAGGGCATCCCTCCGCATGATGCCTACAGCTAGCATGGGGACGATGTCTTTAACCTTGATACTGTCGTCACCAGTCACCCACTTAGTGGAACGTATGGCATCACCAAAATCTTTGGCGGCTTGCTCAAACCGGCAAATGCAAGCCAGGGGGCTTTCGTGCCTGTACTGACATTCGACCAAGACACTGGTCAAGATCTCAAGGTAATGGCGACTATGCGAAAAATAGCGCCTTAATTCCTCCTTAAGAGCAACCCAAGACTGAATCTTACGAATGCGATTGAGCTGCACAAAGGCACCTATATCATCCTGGGTGAGATCCATTGCTGCAACAGCAGCATAAATGTAGTGTGCCTCAGAGGGACTATCATATTGAGCATTAACAGTCGTCTCGACTGACTGCAGCCATGGCTCTAACCTAATCGAACGACCGTCAAAAAGGGTCGGAAATGGACGATTAGCCGACCCACTAGTAGTTGAGACTTGAGCCATGATTTGACCAATTGTCAGGGAGGCTTCGCCCTCCTGCCGCGTGATCACGCCGGCTGAGGCACCACTGCCAGCGTCAGCAGAAACTGGACTAATGCTATGGCCACTGTGTCTGAGTCATGGCTTCAACTGTTCAAACACAAAGCAGATCATGAAGAGGGTAAACAGATCAGAGCAAGAAATGGTATGCACTGACTACAACTCAACACGGAGTCAGAGAGAACACAGCACCACGGTACTAGGTAAACTGCTTAGTGATTGAAATAATTTGAGCGAAACAAAAAAAATAGTGGTACACTCTGAAACACAAAATAAGAGATGTATGCAAGTAAATGAACTACAGGGGAGTACACAAAATGATGCTAAGGGTATTCAATAATTGCACCAGGAGACTGGCAACAAAATTTATGAAAAAGAGTTGAACTGTAAACACTGGTAGCAAAAATTGCACAAAATTTAAAATAAATCAGGTACTACACAACACTAAACTGTGCTGCAAGCTTTCTCAACATGCAGAAAAAGGTTGCAGGTGCTGGCAGTTGCAATTTGGAATGCAAAAAAAAAAGTAATTCACTTGCACCAAGGGAGGTTGACACAGCAAAGATATCAGAGTATGGAATAGTGCCAAAAATCACAGAAAAAAAAGTGTACTGTATCAAGAAATGCTATATTGCACACAAAAATTAATAAAAATGCAAATTATTAAATTCAATAATAGGGCAATGGTTAACTGGTGTTAGCAGGGTGTACACTGGTGTTAGCAGGGTGTACACTGGCAAAAGCAAAAATTACACAATCTCTGGATCAAAATTAATGAACTTCACAAGTAATTTTGGTAATTAAAGGTAAATAAGCAGGTTCCCAAAAATGCACTCTGACTTGGGCATATACAATAGCAAAATGCAATGCACATTGGTGAATATTCAGATAAAATATAGAATATATGTAGAGCAAATAAATGGGGACACAGGAGCTAGGCACAGATTGTATCACTGCAGGTAGAATAAACAAACTAATACTTAAGAACTTGAAGACTACAATTTTAAAAAAAATACACACTAACAAACAAAACAGTGCAGGGTTGTCAACAATCTGTGGCTAACTTGCAGGTGCAACTATCAAAATAACAGCACACAGGAATTACTTGCAAACTGTATATGAAAGGTAAATTGTGTAAATGGTTAACACTGAACAATTTAAATCAATGACAACTGAAGTGCAAGATGCAGAATAATATGCTGGAATTTAAAATGCAGGAGTGCAAAATAAATGTGCAAAATTTAAGAAGCTGTAGGTAAGTGGCAAAATGTACAAAGTGTACACTGATGACTAAAACTGAACAATTTACTGAAAGTATGGCTTCAGCGACAACTGTACTGGTGCAGGACAGTAAAATAATGTCACAAAATATTAGGTAATGCTAGGTAAGTCACTGTTTACTTAACTGAGTGCAGGAGATGGACGAAGGTACAGGGTGCTGAACTTTCAGTGATGCACTGGTAACACTACACACCTCGTAGCATTTGTACGCTGCTATGGGGCTTCAATGACGTAGGAAAAATTATCAGAATGGACTTGGGAAGAACAGGTAAGGCCGGAGAACTCTGTGGAGAAGAACAAAGTGAGAAAATGTGGCTAGCTCGAGTGAGCCAGCGCTGTGCGTGGTTTGTTTACACTGGCAAGCGTGTCTGGGTGCGCTGACTGACTGCGGCTTCAGCACACTGAGAACAAAATCACTTACTGCACTACCTAACCGTGCTAAAAAAAACAAAACAAAAAAACTTAGGTAAAGCTATGAACTGGCACGAGGAGGTTTTACTGTAACTATGCACTGGGGAAAATCAAGAACTGGTGATGGACTGGGAATGTAACAGCAATGAAAAAAAAAAAATAACTGGGCAACAAAAACACTGCACTGGCTGAGGCTACGTAGACTGAGTGGTTGTAGACACACTAAAACGACCTCACCTCTACTTCTTGTAGATGAGAAGCGCGTAGGGACGCTGTAGGAGGCAGGAGAAGGGTGCTGGAGAGTGTTGAAGGGCTGTAGAGAGGGCGATCAGGTGAACAAGTGACTGCTAAGGCCGGAGATGACGCCGTGACGCCTATGTCCAGATTTTGTGGGGAAAATCTAGGACGAAGATCTATCTCAGGCCCCGTAAAGACGCTGGGAGTAACAGATAACTCTTTAGGCCAGCAGGTGCGTTGGATGACGACGGATGTTGACTGGCGTCGACCCCTCCACCCCGAGTAGGTTCACAATGCCGTTGGCTCGGCTGTCACCACTGTTCTTGCTGTTGAGCAACGGTTTAGTGCCGATGGAAGTAGCAATGATACGGCCGAGGACTAGTTTGGCTTTAATTGGAAAGGAGAGAGTACACAACAGGCAATGTGAGGAATTGACCGATAGCCAGTCCGTGGAGAGAAGTACTTGTACTTCTCAAGTCAGTCGGCCGTGAAGTGAGGACGAATGGGCACAGCATCCCACCGACCTGGGTAAGCCTACAGAGGGCAGCACTTAAATGCCGCGAAATATGAACTAAGCTGGCAGACAGCATAGGCTGTCTGTGCTGACAGTACAGGCTGTCTACAAGCTGATCAATAAACAAAGAGAGATAGCAGAGGGCACCGAGTGACTAGATCCCTTAAGGTTTACTACGCAAATAGTAGGAGTCTAAAAAATAAGATAGATGAGCTAAAATTAGAAATGCCTTCTGAATGCAACATAAAGGGTTATAAACTATTCTTCTTTGCAAATATACAGGGTCTAAAGCCAGCAACAAACAACAAAATACCTTTCATCCGTGGACTGCTTGCAGAGGCCTGGTGGTCTGGTGGCTAAAGCTCCCGCTTCACACGCGGATGGCCCGGGTTCGATTCCCGGCGGGTGGAAATTCCGACACATTTCCTTACACCTATTGTCCTGTTCACCTAGCAGCAAATAGGTACCTGGGTGTTAGTCGAGTGGTGTGGGTCGCATCCTGGGGGACAAGATTAAGGACCCCAATGGAAATAAGTTAGACAGTCCTCGATGACGCACTGACTTTCTTGGGTTATCCTGGGTGGCTAACCCTCCAGGGTTAAAAATCCGAACGAAATCTTATCTTAATGTTCGCGGCTTTCACTGAGACCCACATAAAGGATCACTTGGACAATGAAATATGGATCCCAGGTTACAACCTATACAGATGTGACAGAGTGAACAGGCAAAAGGGGGGGGGGGTTGGCCTGTACATTGCAGAGTCATTTGTTTGCACAGAACTGCTTAATGCCTCAAATGATGTAGTGGAAGTTTTAGCAGTAAAGGTCGAGAACCAAAACCTAGTCATTGTGGTAGTCTACAAGCCTCCGGATGCAACATCCCAGCAATTCCAGGAACAGCTGTTAAAAATTGACCACTGTCTGGAAAATGTTCCAGCTCCTGCACCCAACATCTTGCTCCTGGGGCATTTCAACTTAAGGCACCTAAAATGGAGGAATATAGCAAATAATATTGTTGCAGTAATAACACCAGGAGGCAGCTCTGATGAAAACTCACACTCACACCAGCAAATAATAGAGCCTACTAGAATGGAGAATACACTAGACCTCATCTTCACTAACAATGATGATCTGATAACAAATGTCACCATATCAAAAACAATATACTCAGTTCACAACATAATTGAGGTTCAGTCATGTATGCGCGGAGCCCCAGACCGACAAAATGAGATTAGTCACGAGGGAGCATTCACCAAATTCATCTTCAATAACAAAAACATAAAGTGGGACCAAGTAAACCAAGTCCTAACCGATATAAGCTGGGAAGATATACTAAGCAACACAGACCCCAACTTATGCCTAGAACAGATTAACTTGGTGGCACTCGATGTATGCACAAGACTTACTCCTCTATGAAAAAGGAGGAGTAGATGTAAAATAGAAAGAGACAGGCGCTCTTTTTACAGGCGACGGAAAAGAATAACAGAGCGGCTAAAACAGGTCAATCTATCTGAAATGCGTAGGGAGACACTGGTCAGAGAAATAGCAAACATCGAACTTAAGCTAAAGGAATCTTATAGGAGTCAGGAATCGCGGGAAGAACTAAAAGCCATAAATGAAATCGAAAGAAACCCAAAGTATTTCTTCTCCTATGCCAAATCAAAGTCGAGAACAACATCCAGTATTGGGCCCTTACTTAAACAAGATGGGTCCTACACAGATGACAGCAAGGAAATGAGTGAGCTACTCAAGTCCCAATATGACTCAGTTTTTAACAAGCCACTAACCAGACTGAGAGTCGAAGATCAAGATGAATTTTTTATGAGAGAGCCACAGAATTTGGTTAACACAAGCCTATCTGATGTTATCCTGATGCCAAATGACTTCGAGCAGGCGATAAATGACATGCTCATGCACTCTGCCCCAGGGCCAGACTCATGGAACTCCGTGTTCATCAAGAACTGCAAGAAGCCCCTATCACGAGCCTTTACCATCCTATGGAGAGGGAGCATGGACACGGGGGTCGTCCCACAGTTACTAAAAGCAATAGACATAGCCCCACTCCACAAAGGGGGCAGTAAAGCAACAGCAAAGAACTACAGACCGATAGCACTAACATCCCATATCATAAAAATCTTTGAAAGGGTCCTAAGAAGCAAGATCACCACCCATCTAGAAACCCATTAGTTACACAACCCAGTGTCTTCCGTGTCTGCCTTTGCAGATGACACCCGAATCTGCATGACAGTGTCTTCCATTGCAGACACTGCAAGGCTCCAGGCGGATATCAACCAAATCTTTCAGTGGGCTGCAGAAAACAATATGAAGTTCAACGATGAGAAATTTCAATTGCTCAGATATGGTAAACACGAGGAAATTAAATCTTCATCAGAGTACAAAACAAATTCTGGCCACAAAATAGAGCGAAACACCAACGTCAAAGACCTGGGAGTGATCATGTCGGAGGATCTCACCTTCAAGGACCATAACATTGTATCGATCGCATCTGCTAGAAAAATGACAGGATGGATAATGAGAACCTTCAAAACGAGGGATGTCAAGCCCATGATGACACTCTTCAGGTCACTTGTTCTATCTAGGCTGGAATATTGCTGCACACTAACAGCACCTTTCAAGGCAGGTGAAATTGCTGACCTAGAAAATGTACAGAGAACCTTCACGGCGCGCATAACGGAGATAAAACACCTCAATTACTGGGAGCGCTTGAGGTTCCTGAACCTGTATTCCCTGGAATGCAGGCGGGAGAGATACCTGGAGTTTACCTGGAGAGAGTTCCGGGGGTCAACGCCCCCGCGGCCCGGTCTGTGACCAGGCCTCCTGGTGGATCAGAGCCTGATCAACCAGGCTGTTGCTGCTGGCTGCACGCAAACCAACGTACGAGCCACAGCCCGGCTGATCCGGAACTGACTTTAGGTGCTTGTCCAGTGCCAGCTTGAAGACTGCCAGGGGTCTGTTGGTAATCCCCCTTATGTGTGCTGGGAGGCAGTTGAACAGTCTCGGGCCCCTGACACTTATTGTATGGTCTCTTAACGTGCTAGTGACACCCCTGCTTTTCATTGGGGGGATGGTGCATCGTCTGCCAAGTCTTTTGCTTTCGTAGTGAGTGATTTTCGTGTGCAAGTTCGGTACTAGTCCCTCTAGGATTTTCTAGGTGTATATAATCATGTATCTCTCCCTCCTGCGTTCCAGGGAATACAGGTTTAGGAACCTCAAGCGCTCCCAATAATTGAGGTGTTTTATCTCCATTATGCGCGCCGTGAAAGTTCTCTGTTCATTTTCTAGGTCGGCAATTTCACCTGCCTTGAAAGGTGCTGTTAGTGTGCAGCAATATTCCAGCCTAGATAGAACAAGTGACCTGAAGAGTGTCATCATGGGCTTGGCCTCCCTAGTTTTGAAGGTTCTCATTATCCATCCTGTCATTTTTCTAGCAGATGCGATTGATACAATGTTATGGTCCTTGAAGGTGAGATCCTCCGACATGATCACTCCCAGGTCTTTGACGTTGGTGTTTCGCTCTATTTTGTGGCCAGAATTTGTTTTGTACTCTGATGAAGATTTAATTTCCTCATGTTTACCATATCTGAGTAATTGAAATTTCTCATCGTTGAACTTCATATTGTTTTCTGCAGCCCACTGAAAGATTTGGTTGATGTCTGCCTGGAGCTTTGCAGTGTCTGCAATGGAAGACACTGTCATGCAGATTCGGGTGTCATCTGCAAAGGAAGACACGGTGCTGTGGCTGACATCCTTGTCTATGTCGGATATAAGGATGAGGAACAAGATGGGAGCGAGTACTGTGCCTTGTGGAACAGAGCTTTTCACCGTAGCTGCCTCGGACTTTACTCTGTTGACGACTACTCTCTGTGTTCTGTTAGTGAGGAAATTATAGATCCATCGACCGACTTTTCCTGTTATTCCTTTAGCACGCATTTTGTGCGCTATTACGCCATGGTCACACTTGTCGAAGGCTTTTGCAAAGTCTGTATATATTACATCTGCATTCTTTTTGTTTTCTAGTGCATTTAGGACCTTGTCGTAGTGGTCCAATAGTTGAGACAGACAGGAGCGACCTGTTCTAAACCCATGTTGCCCTGGGTTGTGTAACTGATGGGTTTCTAGATGGGTGGTGATCTTGCTTCTTAGGACCCTTTCAAAGATTTTTATGATATGGGATGTTAGTGCTATTGGTCTGTAGTTCTTTACTGTTGCTTTACTGCCCCCTTTGTGGATTTTTTAGATTTTGCCACCGAAGTGGCTAGTTTATTGTGCACCCCATATCCATCCTGTGGACGGTAGCGCGAGAGCATGTGGATACACAAAAGGCCTAGGAACTAGGCCCCAAAGGGTTAACAGGAATACATATGGATTTATATCTACATATCTATAGTTCACTTATCTGTTACAAGCAAATTTAGGAAATTTGCTTAGTATATCTGGTATCTTATTTTCATTAATAAGATATCTTGACATGTCACATAGGTTATTATACTGTCTGTCTCTGTATTCCTCAATAAGTGGACAATTAAGCACATAGTGTTCAAGACAGTGACCATATGCCTGATCACATAATTTACATTTAGTTTGATCATCATCTGTGTGTCTCCCAAACTGCCAGAAGTACTTGTAACCAAGCCTAAGCCTGGCCACTACAACATCAGTCAGTCTGTTCACATTGCAAGTTGCTCCATAAACATACTTATCTACGTTCATGTTATCATAGTGGGTTATAGATCTACTCAGGCTTCTAACTGCATTCCTATAACAATCATCTTCATTATTTACTTCTCTCCTAATATTATTCCTAATGCTAGACACAGTTATACCAAAGTTATATTCTACGTTCTCCTTCTGGATACTCTTCTTGGCTAACATATCAACTTTATCATGAAGGAGTAATCCAATGTGTGATGGGATCCATAGCAATTGTACATTAATTCCTTTGTCCCTAATTTTTGAGTATCTATACCTGGCTTCCCCAATGAGCATGTTGTTGGAGTCATTATATGAGCCAAGAGCCTTCAATGATGACATAGAATCAGTAATGATGATAGAGTCAAGCTCAGTGTCATAGGTTAGCTTTAGCGCCATTAGGATTGCAAACAATTCAGTTTGCAGTGTAGACGCCCAGTTATTAATTCTTATGCCTAACTCAACAAATTTATTATCGTTCTTAACTAGGGAGGTGGCAACAAGAGCAGATGCAGCCCTGCCAGAAGACTCCTGTTTAGATCCATCAGTGTATATAACTTGTGATAACTTATTACTACCAGCTAGGCGAAAAATTTCTTCTTGAGCAGTTGCTCTAACAAGAGATTTAAGGAAGGGATTACTAGCAATGAGCTTCTTGGGAGGGACTTGTAGGTATGTGATATTAAATGAACACATCTTCCATGGAGGGGTGAAATGCTCTTGTTGCCTACAGTGATACAGTTCATGCAGGTTATAAAACTTAATGCAATTGCAATGGCCCGGTGGCCTGGTGGCTAAAGCTCCCGCTTCACACACGGAGGGCCCGGGTTCGATTCCCGGCGGGTAGAAACATTTCGACACGTTTCCTTACACCTGTTGTCCTGTTCACCTAGTAGCAAATAGGTACCTGGGTGTTAGTCGACTGGTGTGGGTCGCATCCTGGGGGACAAGATTAAGGACCCCAATGGAAATAAGTTAGACAGTCCTCGATGACGCACTGACTTTCTTGGGTTATCCTGGGTGGCTAACCCTCCGGGGTTAAAAATCCGAACGAAATCTTATCTTATCTTCCACAATCCATTTAGATCTGTGTGTATTTACCTCTAGACACTTGGTAAGATTCACTGTGACAGTGTCTGGTTCGTTTCTCAACATTCTAATACCGAGTACAGTGTTAATTTCAACAATCCTATCACTGATACTAGAAATACCAAGCTCCTTCCTCATGTTAAGAACTTTTGTAGATCTGGGACAGCCAAGAATAATCCTGAGAGCTTCATTTTGCATTAACTCCAAGGGTCGGAGGGAACTTTCTCTAGCTAATATCAACATGGGAGCAGCATAATCAATTAAGGACCTAACATAGGCTATGTACATCATTCTCACGATTCTCACATTAGCACCATAGTTGGGATTGTAGCCAGCAACAGCTTTGAGAGCATTTAGCCTAGCTTTGCATTTCTTGTTTAGTTGTGGTACAGTGGATTTGTTAAAGGGTACATCTACACCAAGATATCTAAGTTTTAACGTAGCTAATGATTTCACCCTGCAAATAGATGGGTGGGGGATGTCGTTTGCTTGTTAATATATTTGTTTTAGAGGAAGATGTTATGAGGCCTAGTCGATTACAAATTGCTTGAACTTCATTAAGAATGGTATTCATCTTCTTATGCCCTGTTGTATGGATCATGATATCATCAGCATAGCTTATAGCTATATGTTTAGGTGAGGCAGGTAGAGCATTTAGGAGAGCATTAATCAGAATATTAAATAGCATGGGACTAAGAACTCCTCCCTGCGGTGTACCTAAAGACATTTCTTTAGAATCACTTCTGAAGCCTTGGTAAAGGACAGAGGATACTCTATTTGACAGGTATCCTATTATCCAGCAGAGTAAGCTACCACCAATATTCATTTTGGCTAGTTCATGTAGTATAACTGTTCTGTTTGCAATATCAAATGCAGATTTTAGATCAAGAAAAGTGGTAAAACTAGTAGAGGTGTGTGCAGTGAGAAAGGTGGAAATACAGTTCTGCACACTTTTACCTTTCATGAACCCATAGAGGTAGGGGGAAAGTTGATGTCTGATTCTGTAGTACAATCTGTTAAGCATCATTCTTTCAAAAGTTTTGCAAAGACAACTAGTTAAGGAGATCGGCCTAAATGTATCAGGCTGTTGGGGCTTAGGGATAGGCACAATGAGACTATTGGTCCAGGAAGTAGGAAGAACGCCCTCAATGTAACTGAGATTATACAGTGCCAACAAAGGGTTATCAGGCAAGTGCCTTAGAGTTCTGAGAATATCATAGGTTATACCATCCTCTCCAGGAGCAGTTGATCGCCCTTTGTGGAGTGGGGCTATGTCTGTTGTTTTTAGTAACTGTGGGACGACCCCCGTGTCCATGCTCCCTCTCCATAGGATGGAAAAGGCTCGTGATAGGGGCTTCTTGCAGTTCTTGATGAACACAGAGTTCCATGAGTCTGGCCCTGGGGCAGAGTGCATGGGCATGTCATTTATCGCCTGTTCGAAGTCATTTGGCGTCAGGATAACATCGGGTAGGCTTGTGTTAATCAAATTTTGTGGCTCTCTCATAAAAAATTCATTTTGATCTTTGACTCTCAGTCTGGTTAGCGGCTTGCTAAAAACTGAGTCATATTGGGACTTGAGTAGCTCACTCATTTCCTTGCTGTCATCTGTGTAGGACCCATCTTGTTTAAGTAGGGGCCCAATACTGGACGTTGTTCTCGATTTTGATTTGGCATAGGAGAAGAAATACTTTGGGTTTCTTTCGATTTCATTTATGGCTTTTAGTTCTTCCCGCGATTCCTGACTCCTAAAGGATTCTTTTAGTTTAAGTTCGATGCTTGCTATTTCTCTGACCAGTGTCTCCCTACGCATTTCAGATATATTGACCTCTTTTAGCCGCTCTGTTATTCTTTTCCGTCGCCTGTAAAGGGAGCGCCTGTCTCTTTCTACTCCTCCTTTTTCTTAGAGGAATAAGCCTTGTGCATACATCGAGTGCCACCGAGTTAATCTGTTCTAGGCATAAGTTGGGGTCTGTGTTGCTTAGTATATCTTCCCAGCTTATATCGGTTAGGACTTGGTTTACTTGGTCCCACTTTATGTTTTTGTTATTGAAGTTGAATTTGGTGAATGCTCCCTCGTGACTAATCTCATTATGTCGGTCTGGGGCTCCGCGCATACATGACTGAACCTCAATTATGTTGTGATCTGAGTATATTCTTTTTGATATGGTGATATTTCTTATCAGATCATCATTGTTAGTGAAGATGAGGTCTAGTGTATTCTCCAGTCTAGTAGGCTCTATTATTTGCAGGTTTAAATTGAATTTTGTGCAGAGATTTAAAAGCTCGCGTGAGTGTGAGTTTTCATCAGAGCTGCCTCCTGGTGTTATTACTGCAACAATATTATTTGCTATATTCCTCCATTTTAGGTGCCTTAAGTTGAAATCCCCCAGGAGCAAGATGTTGGGTGCAGGAGCTGGAAGGTTTTCCAGACAGTGGTCAATTTTTAACAGCTGTTCCTGGAATTGCTGGGATGTTGCATCCGGAGGCTTGTAGACTATCACAATGACTAGGTTTTGGTTCTCGACCTTTACTGCTAAAACTTCCACTACATCATTTGAGGCATTTAGCAGTTCTGTGCAAACAAGTGACTCTGCAATGTACAGGCCAACCCCCCCCCCCCTTTTGCCTGTTCACTCTGTCACATCTGTATAGGTTGTAACCTGGGATCCATATTTCGTTGTCCAAGTGATCCTTTATGTGGGTCTCAGTGAAAGCCGCGAACATTGCCTTTGCCTCTGCAAGCAGTCCACGGATGAAAGGTATTTTGTTGTTTGTTGCTGGCTTTAGACCCTGTATATTTGCAAAGAAGAATGTTATCGGACTGGTGGTATTGTTGGTACTGGGGGGGGGGATTTTTTTTCCGGCATTAGTATCTGTATCTGTTGGTTTGGAGTGGAGGCCATCGACTGTGGTTCCACTCCAGGAATGACTGGATTTGGTGTACGATTTCTGCCATTTCCTGCCAGTTTTTTTTCCTTCCTGGCACTAAAAAACCTCTCCCTCTTGAGTGGCTGTGGCTACCCAGGTTTTCCCATGGCCTGGATGTTTTGTATCTTTTTGTCCCCTTTAGATGGTATGCCTGGCAATTTAAGTTATAGCACAGTCTTTCCTGTACTGAAGAGGTACACAGTTCAGGGTGAAAAAGCTTACAGGAAGGGAGTTTGCATTTTCTTGTTGTCATATGGGCATGGCATTTCCTAGGGTGGTCATAGTTGCACGTCCCATCTGTTTTTCCAGATTTCCCATGCCAGCAGATACCGAGTGCATAGTATGTGCACAGGCTTGGTTTCCGTTTGCCTTGGGTTTCTGTGACTGTATTCCCTGTTGGTGCATGTTTCCCTGTCTTACTTCTATCCTCCCTAGCACCAACAATGGAGCTCCCACCAGTTGTTTTTGGTAATATATCCTCACTATTGCTAGTGGAGTCCTCTTGTTTGCTATTTCCTGCGGTATTTCTAGTTTGCAATATTGGTTTTATCTTATCTTTGACTACACTTGTTTCCCTACTATGGCTCCTGTCCCCTATGAGGTCATTTATATGTATTCCTTCCTGCGTATAATTCCCGACTACCTGGACAAAATCTCCAGCTTCACCATTACTGTCTCCCAGGACAGCATCTCCAGCTTCCCCATTACTGTCTCCCAGGACAGCATCTCCAGCTTCACCATTACTGTCTCCCAGGACAGCACCTCCAGCTTCCCCATTACTGTCTCCCGGGACAACACTATCAGCCCCCCATTTACTGACTACCAGGACATCATCTCCAGCCTTACAGTTTCTGACTACATGGCCAGTATCAAGGGCAGTACCATTCAGCCCGGACTTTTTATGTTCCCATCTGTTGTAGAAAGCTTCCAGGTTTTCTATGAAAGCAGCTTTGATGTTGACCTCTTTTAATACCCTTGTGATTTTAGTCCACAGATTTATCTCATTTGGGCATACCCAAAAACACTTCCCTGTTTTAATACTGCTTGTAGCTAGTTCTTGGATATCTGCACAAGGGGCGTGACACCAATTTCCACAGAAATGACAATTTATGCATGTGGAAGCCCGTTTGTTTGACTGACCACAGACTACACACAGCTTCATAATGATTTGAATGGTTGATTTACTGCAATTCTACTAGCAACCTCTTGAATATTCTATTAATAACCTGCTAGGTGGTGCACAACGAAACCGTTTGAAACCAGTCCAGGGTTCGGACCAGTCAAGGGTTCAGACCAGTCAAGGGTTCGGACCAGTCAAGGGTTCGGACCAGTCAAGGGTTCGGACCAGATACATGATTATATACACCTGGAAAATCCTAGCGGGACTAGTACCGAACTTGCATACGAAAATCACTCACTACGAAAGCAAAAGACTTGGCAGACGATGCAACATCCCCCCAATGAAAAGCAGGGGTGTCACTAGCACGTTAAGAGACCATACAATAAGTGTCAGGGGCCCGAGACTGTTCAACTGCCTCCCAGCATACATAAGGGGGATTACCAACAGACCCCTGGCAGTCTTCAAGCTGGCACTGGACAAGCACCTAAAGTCGGTTCCTGATCCGCCGGGCTGTGGCTCGTACGTTGGTTTGCGTGCAGCCAGCAGTAACAGCCTGGTTGATCAGGCTCTGATCCACCAGGAGGCCTGGTCACAGACCGGGCCGCGGGGGCGTTGACCCCCGGAACTCTCTCCAGGTAAACTCCAGGTAATATATGATAATTTATGTATATCTGGTCCTAAATAAACTTATTAACCTAACAAGGATTCTGGTGGAAAAAATCGTTATGTTTTATGTGTGTATTATCCTAAGTAATTTATACATGTAACAAATTACATATATGAGCTTGTCATACTGTATAAGATAATGTAATTAATGTCTCTGGTGGCCTGGTGGTTTAAAGCTCTCGCTTTACACGGTGAGAACCTGGGTTCGATTCCCAGCCAGAGTAGAAACTTTGGGCTTGCTCTTTCCACCAGTTGTCTATGTTCCCCATCAGTAAAATAGGTACCTGGGTGTTAATGGACTGGTATGGGTCGCATCCTGGGTGTTAGTGGACTGGTATGGGTTGCATCCTAGGTGTTAGTGGACTGGTGTGGGTCGCATCCTAGGTGTTAGTGGACTGGTGTGGGTCGCATCCTGGGTGTTAGTGGACTGGTGTGGGTCGCATCCTGGGTGTTAGTGGACTGGTGTGGGTCGCATCCTGGGTGTTAGTGGACTGGTGTGGGTCGCATCCTGGGTGTTAGTGGACTGGTGTGGGTCACATCCTGGGTGTTAGTGGACTGGTGTGGGTCGCATCCTGGGTGTTAGTGGACTGGTGTGGGTCACATCCTGGGTGTTAGTGGACTGGTGTGGGTCACATCCTGGGTGTTAGTGGACTGGTGTGGGTCGCATCCTGGGTGTTAGTGGACTGGTGTGGGTCGCATCCTGGGTGTTAGTGGACTGGTGTGGGTCGCATCCTGGGTGTTAGTGGACTGGTGTGGGTCGCATCCTGGGTGTTAGTGGACTGGTGTGGGTCGCATCCTGGGTGTTAGTGGACTGGTGTGGGTCACATCCTGGGTGTTAGTGGACTGGTGTGGGTCACATCCTGGGTGTTAGTGGACTGGTGTGGGTCACATCCTGGGTGTTAGTGGACTGGTGTGGGTCACATCCTGGGTGTTAGTGGACTGGTGTGGGTCGCATCCTGGGTATTAGTGGACTGGTGTGGGTCGCATCCTGGGTGTTAGTGGACTGGTGTGGGTCGCATCCTGGGTGTTAGTGGACTGGTGTGGGTCGCATCCTGGGTGTTAGTGGACTGGTGTGGGTCGCATCCTGGGTGTTAGTGGACTGGTGTGGGTCACATCCTGGGTGTTAGTGGACTGGTGTGGGTCACATCCTGGGTGTTAGTGGACTGGTGTGGGTCGCATCCTGGGTGTTAGTGGACTGGTGTGGGTCACATCCTGGGTGTTAGTGGACCGATGTAGGTCACATCCTGGGTGTTAGTGGACTGGTGTGGGTCACATCCTGGGTGTTAGTGGACTGGTGTGGGTCACATCCTGGGTGTTAGTGGACTGGTGTGGGTCGCATCCTGGGTGTTAGTGGACTGGTGTGGGTCACATCCTGGGTGTTAGTGGACTGGTGTGGGTCGCATCCTGGGTGTTAGTGGACTGGTGTGGGTCACATCCTGGGTGTTAGTGGACTGGTGTGGGTCGCATCCTGGGTGTTAGTGGACTGGTGTGGGTCACATCCTGGGTGTTAGTGGACTGGTGTGGGTCACATCCTGGATGTTAGTGGACTGGTGTGGGTCACATCCTGGGTGTTAGTGGACTGGTGTGGGTCACATCCTGGGTGTTAGTGGACTGGTGTGGGTCACATCCTGGGTGTTAGTGGACTGGTGTGGGTCACATCCTGGGTGTTAGTGGACTGGTGTGGGTCACATCCTGGATGTTAGTGGACTGGTGTGGGTCGCATCCTGGGTGTTAGTGGACTGGTGTGGGTCGCATCCTGGGTGTTAGTGGACTGGTGTGGGTCACATCCTGGGTGTTAGTGGACTGGTGTGGGTCACATCCTGGGACACTGACCTAATTTGCGGAAAATGTTCAGCATAACAAGTGACTTTCTATATAGTAGTATGTTATTGATGTCATTTATGGTCCGTATACCTTGTACTGGTAGTAAATATTATAATAATAATAATAATAATAATAATAATAATAATAATAATAATAATAATAATAATAATAATAATAATAATAATTATTATTATTATTATTATTACATTAATATTATAATTTATACATTTATTATTGCCATAATAATTATTAAAACTATTATTATATAATTATTGTTATTATAATTACTACTATTATAATTATTAAATTCATTATTTTTAGGTATAAATATAATTGTGCATGACGAGCTTCACTTCAGTGTTTCTCCCTCCCACTTTATCTCCCTCTTTCCCTCCCACTTTATCTCCCTCCTTCCCACTTATCTTCCTCACATTATCTCTCTCCTTCACTCCCACCCTTGCCCTCCCTCCCACGTACCCTCGATTCCTCAGTCTCCCTCCCTCCCTCATCTTCCCTCCCACATCATCCCTCCCTCCCTCATCTTCCCTCCCACATCAACATCCTCCCACCCCTCACACTCCCTCCCTCCCTCAGCCTCCCCGTCTTCACCAGGTAAACATGGCGTCTGGTAAGCACTTCACTGTTATCACTTAACATCGAGTTTTTCTTCAACTTTTATGATCATCTGTGTCTTTCTTCTGATAGATGATGTTGTAGTACAAGTATTAAGGTCAGTTTTAATCTCAGTACTGAGTGTTTATGGTATATTTAAGGTAATAACAGCGGCAGCACTTAGTCTCTCACTAAACATTCACCTCGATACAAATACAAATGTTTATTTCTCTGTAAACATTACAATGTATGGTATATATATTATAAAACAACAATTATGAAGAAGGCCACTAACAAGCCTTGACATTTTGGGCAGACTAATAATAATTCTTACTCTGTATTACAAATTACAAATAATTAAATGGACTTAAAATACTGAGGTAGTTCATACCAAGACAAAAACATTCTCATTAGATACCTCAGGGATATGTTTAAAAGACAGTATTCAAAATAAAGTTACTGGTAATGGCAAATCAATTGATCAACAAACAAAGAGAGATAGTAGATAACGAGTGACTAGCTCCCTTAAGGTTTACTATGCAAATAGTAGAAGTATTATTATTATTATAATCAAGGGGGAAGCACTAAACCCGTAGGATTATACAGCGCCTATGGGGGGATGGAAGGCATTCAGGCTTAATTCAGGGAACTGGAGCACAGATCCAATTCCCTAGATCAAGAGCCCCTCACCAGCGTCAAGGAGCCTTCCTTGAGGGGTATAGTAGAAGTAAGAAATAAGATTACTTATTGTAGTCCCTTATATATTTTTTTGTCCTTTATTTTAGCTTTATATAACTACCTTAGATCATATATTCGCAATTGTTAAACTAATCAAGGTGCTATTCTCAGGTGCTAAAGTTAATAAGTTCACTATTTTGCCATTATACTCCAAAGCTCATTTATTTGATTACCACTTTATTGTTCACCACAACTTATATTAGTCCCTTTTATATTATAATTTTATATTATAATTCTAACTTTAAAGAATTACCTTTAAAGTACTACCTACTATCATATTCCCAAGCTCCATTATTTGATCATCACTTTATTTGTTTACCACAAATTATTTTAGTCCCTTTTATATTGTCTCCTTTATTTTAGCTTTAAAAAACTACCTTAGCTCATTATTTTTTACATTTGTTAAATAATTCAGGTGCTATTTTTTTTTAGCTTTAGAATATTTACTTTATTTTTTACTTAATTCTAACTATAGATTCACTACAAATCTTATGAATACAAGCATTGATCCTGATACCAACCTCTTATTTAATGACTTAAATGATTCAAACAGTTACTGTAATTACTACACAGCAGAACAATCAAAGGCACTTCTCAGTGCCAACAACAACATAACTATCATTAACTACAATATCAGATCTATAAGCAAGCATTATGATGACCTCCTAGCATTACTAAATTCCTTGCATGCCAGTATGTCCATCATTACACTAACTGAAACCTGGCTAAAGCCTGATACTACAGATGTCTATGCCATTCCTGGTTACACAGCCATACACAACTGTAGGCCAGACCAACAAGGGGGTGGCACAGCTATATACTACTCAGACCAACTAGAATGTATCACTAATACTTGCACAAGGGATGAACATGGGGAATATATAATAGCTAAATTCAAATCCAAATACCTACAAAAACCTCTCACAGTGATAAACATCTACAGAATTCCACAATCAAACATTAGCCAATTTAGTCAAAACCTAGGAAGTATGGTAACTGATGCACGCATGAACAAAGATCACTTACTATTCTCAGGTGACTTCAATATAAATCTCCTGCAAGACCAGGACCCACACATTACTGAATTCACAAACACAATGAGTAACTGCATGTTGCTACCAACAGTAACAAAACCTACAAGAGTTACAGAGACTAGTGTTTCCCTACTTGACCACATCTGGACCAACACCATATCCCCTTTAAAATCAGGCATAATTACAGATAATACCACAGACCACTACCCTACTTTCCTCATAACAACTCTTGGTAAAATACCCCAAGACACTACTAAAGTCACCTTCAGACTTCACAATGAGGCAGCCATTAATAACTTCACAACAGCAGTAACAAACATTGACTAGCACACTGAGCTAGAAATCTATACAGATATTGACGAATGTTTTAATAATTTTCTAAAAAAGACCCAATACCTTTATAACAAGCACTGCCCTAAAAAAAACTAAACAGATGATAGCTAAGAGACTGAACAGTCCCTGGCTAACACCCAGCATTTTCAAATCCATAAATATAAAACACCGATATGAAAAACAGTACAGAATGGGTCACATAACCAGAGACCAAACAAAACATTACTCGTCAATCCTAATCAGCCTGATAAGAAGGGCAAAAAAATTGTATTATGAGAACAGATTATCCAACTTATGAGGTGATATAAAAAAGACCTGGAAGACCCTGTCAGAAATTCTGGGAACAAAAAAGATATCACGACATAGCGAAATAAAATTAGCAAAATCAGATGAACCCCAACTCCCGCCTGGACTGTTATTCCTTTAGCGCGCATTTTGTGCGCTATTACGCCATGGTCACACTTGTCGAAGGCTTTTGCAAAGTCTGTATATATTACATCTGCATTCTTTTTGTCTTCTAGTGCATTTAGGACCTTGTCGTAGTGATCCAGTAGTTGAGACAGACAGGAGCGACCTGTTCTAAACCCATGTTGCCAACAGAAACAGCAAACAGACTCAATGATTTCTTCTCCACTATAGGTCAAAACCTTGCCAATAATATCCCAAGCTCAGATACCCCACCAAATGACTACCTCACTGGCAACTACCCGAACACACTGTTCCTAGCTCCGACTAACCCATACGAAGTCTCCCTTATTATCAACGCACTGAAAAACAAGGCAGGAGATTTAAATACCTTACCACCCTTTATATACAAAAAAGCGTCACAAGTACTATCACCAATCATTGCAACACTCTTTAACAAATCCATTGAATCCTCCACCTTCCCTACAGTTCTCAAAATAGCAAGGGTCACCCTGATCCATAAAGGAGGAGACCACACAGAGTTGAATAACTATAGGCCAATATCCAATTTACACCCTCTCTCAAAAATCTTCGAAAAATTAATTCATAAACGAATCTACTCCTACCTCATCTCCCATAACATTCTCAACCCCTGCCAATTTGGATTCAGGCCTAATAAAAATACTAATGATGCTATTATACACATGCTAGAACATATATACACTGCAATAGAGAAAAAAGAAGTCCCACTGGGGATCTTCATTGACTTACATAAAGCTTTTGATACAGTTGACCATGACTTGCTCCACGTAAAATTGTCACACTATGGTATAAGAGGGCACTCCCTCAACTACCTCAAGTCTTACCTCAGCAACAGAAGCCAATATGCGTACGCAAATGGGGCAAGCTCTTCCGCACAACCAATTACAGTTGGTGTCCCACAGGGAAGTGTCCTTTGCCCTCTTCTCTTTCTCCTATACATAAATGACCTACCAAATGCTTCGCAATTACTCAAACCCACACTTTTTGCAGATGACACCACATACGTCTTCTCTCACCCGAGCCCAGTCACGCTAGCCAATACTGTAAACACCGAATTACAGAAAATATCTACCTGGATGAGGACTAACAAACTTACATAAAACATTGACAAAACCTACTTCATTCAGTTTGGTAGCAGAGCTACAGATGTACCTCTTAACATAACGATAAACGGATCACCTATCACAAAGCTAACAGAGGGAAAATTCTTAGGAATCCACCTCGATAATAGACTTAAATTTCATACACATATACAACAAATTTCTAAGAAAATTTCCAAGACTGTAGGCATACTATCGAAGATACGGTACTATGTTCCACAGTCAGCCCTCCTGGCCCTTTATCACTCTCTTATTTACCCCTATCTCACCTATGGAATTTGTGCATGGGGCTCAACAACAACTAACCATCTCAGACCACTAATTACCCAACAAAAGGCTGCAGTTAGAATGATAACAAATTCTCACTACAGGCAGCACACTCCACCAATATTCAAAACACTCAACCTACTCACCGTACAAAACATCCATACTTATTATTGAACTTATTACATACATAGAACACTTAACTCTGATATTAACCCTCCCCTCAAACATCTCCTTGCCAACCTCAACAGAACACATGACCATAACACAAGGCACAGATCACTCTTTGATGTTCCTCGTGTCCATCTCATGCTATGCAAAAACTCAATGCACATAAAAGGCCCTAAAATCTGGAATTCATTACCTGTAAATATAAAAGAAACACTACCTGTTTATAAATTCAAGTCTCTTCTCAAAGTTCACTTACTCACTCAAAACCAAATAAATACTGAATAACTGAACCATATAAATTGTATATCCTAAATGTTACTCACAATTATATCACACAAATGTTATACCTAACTTTGTTATTTTTTTTTTTAAATACACTACCTAACAGAATACAGTGGACCCCCGGTTAACGATTTTAATCCGTGCAAGAGGGGTAATCGTTATGCGAAATAATCGTTATGTGAATGAATTTTCCCCATAAGAAATAATGGAAATAAAATTAATCCGTGCAAGACACCCAAAAGTATGAAAAAAAAAATTTTTTACCACATGAAATGTTAATTTTAATACACACAAACTGAAAAAGGCATGCACACTTACATGACACTTACTTTTATTGAAGATCTGGTGATGATTGATGGGATGGGAGGAGGGGAGAGCATTATCTTCTTACTGTTTAGAAGGGGAATCCCCTTCCATTAGGACTTGAGGTAGCAAGTCCTTTTCCGGGGTTACTTCCCTTCTTCTTTTAATGCCACTAGGACCAGCTTGAGAGTCACTGGACCTCTGTCGCACAACAAATCTGTCCATAGAGCTCTGTACCTCCCGTTCCTTTACGATTTGTCTAAAATGGGCCACAACATTGTCATTGAAATAGTCACCAGCACGGCTTGCAACAGCTGTGTCAGGGTGATTTTCATCCATAAAGGTTTGCAGTTCAACCCACTGTGCACACATTTCCTTAATTTTTGAAGTAGGCACAATGGATTCCACAACTGGCATAGGCTTCTCAGGGTTAGCCCCAAACCCTTCAAAATCTTTCTTAATTTCCATACTAATTCTCACCCTTTTTACCACAGGGTTGGCACTAGAAGCTTTCTTGGGGCCCATGGTCACTTATTTTCCAGAAACAGCACCGAAAACACTGTAATAATACGAAATATTCCGATTGTATGCTTGGATGTTATTGCGGAGGCTGGCTGGTAAACAATGCCACCGGCGGAACATGTGAGCGTGGCTCAGGCCGCACATTGGAAGCGTCTCGGACGAAAATCGGTAAGCGGGTTTTTAAGCGGTATGCGAGGCAAAATTTTTGCAATTAAAGTAAGCGGTATGCGAAATAATCGCTATGTGATGCCATCGTTATGCGGGGGTCCACTGTACTCCATTCTACTGAATGAACAGCAATGCATGCAACCATATGACCTGTCTTTGTAATACTCATTTGTATTTTATAGTTATCTGTTTACAATAATGTCTTATCACTGATTTCATCATTGCTTAGTTAATCTTAAGTTAATTTTAAGCCAGCCCGTAATGCTATGCATGTAAGTGGCTTTGGCATGCTGCTCTTACCTGTATTTTTTTGTACCTCTGTATGTATGTTAAAATTTCTAAATAAATAAATAAATAAATAAATAAATAAGATAGATGAGCTAAGATTACTTGCAAGTGTAGGTAATATAGATATTATTGGTATAACAGACCTGGTTCAACCTGAAAGTTAGAGAAATGCTTTCTGAATGCAAAATACAGGGTTATAAACTATTCCACACTGATAGGGTCAACAGGAAGAGTGGTGGAGTGGCTATGTATGCCAGAGAAAATTTAAATTGTTTTCTAACACATGATATAAGATTAGAAACAACGAACACAGAATCTGTTTGGCTACAGTTTCTCGAGGGACATGACAAATTAATTTTGGGTGTGATATATAGGCCCCCAAACTTTGATAGGCAGGGCAGTAAGCTGTTATGGGACGAAATTCATAAGGTATCTAGATATGAAAATGTTGTGATGATGGGAGATTTTAACTTTAGACAAATTGATTGGAACAATATGACAGGAAATCTTGAGTCTAGTGACTTTCTTGAAACGGTTCAAGACTGCTTTTTAAAACAGTTTGTGACCGAACGAACTAGAGGAAACAATCTGCTTGATTTGGTTCTTGCCAACAAAGATTCACTAATTAATAATCTTGAGGTTAATGATGAGCTTGGGGAAAGTGATCACAAATCAATTAGTTTCAATATATCATGGAATTACCCAGATAACTGCAATCAAATCTCTGTCCCAGATTTTCGCTTGGCCGACTTCATGGGACTGAAAAATTACCTGGGTGGGCTAAATTGGGATACCCTGACTAGGGGTCAGGTAGGTGATCTTGGTTGCCCATATGACGTTTTTCAGAGCATAGTTCTAGCTCCCCAGACAACTTTTGTTCCGAGTAGCTAAATTAGATCTAACAAAAATGATCCTAAATGGATGAACAATAGATTAAAACATCTCATTGGTCAAAAGAGAGGCATATATAGGCGTATCAAAAGAGGGGATGGGCAGTTAAGAAATCAATATATTCAATTAAAGAGAGAAATAAAGAAAGGAATAAGAAAAGCAAAAAGGGATTATGAGGCTAAGGTTTCTTTCAGGTATACAGAAGTAAGATTAGGGACAGAACTGGCCCACTTAAGAGTAACTCTGGTCAGATCACTGACAGTGATAAGGATATGTGTGGAATTCTAAATACCTACTTCCTCTCAGTTTTCACCCAGGAAAATACTAGCGATATTCCTGAAATAATAGATTATGTAGAACAGGATGATAATAAACTATGTACGATTGCGATAACTAGTGACATGGTCCTCAGACAAATAGAGAAACTAAGACCTAACAAATCCCCAGGCCCTGATGAACTATTTGCAAAGGTGTTAAAGGAATGTAAAGAGGAACTTAGCATACCTTTGGCTAATCTTTTTAACATATCACTACAAACTGGCATAGTGCCTGATAAGTGGAAAATGGCAAATGTATTACCTATTTACAAGGCAGGTGACAGGTCCTTGGCTTCGAACTATAGACCAATAAACCTTACCTCCTTAGTGGGAAAATTTATGGAATCAATAGTTGCTGAAGCAATTCGTAGCCATCTTGACAGGCACAGATTGATTAATGAATCTCAACACGGTTTTACAAAGGGGCATTCCTGTCTTACGAATTTACTAACTTTTTTCACTAAGGTGTTTGAGGAGGTAGATCATGGTAATGAATATGATATTGTTTATATGGACTTCAGTAAGGCTTTCGATAGAGTTCCACACCAGAGGCTATTGAGGAAACTTAAGGCACACGGAATAAGAGGAATTTTTTCCTGGGTAGAGGCATTGCTGACAAATAGACAGCAGAGAGTTTGCATAAATGGGGAGAAATCAGAATGGGGGCACGTCACAAGCGGTGTTTCTCAGGGGTCAGTGTTGGGCCCGTTGTTCACAATTTACATAAACGACATAGATGAGGGGATAAATAGCGACATAAGCAAATTTGCTTATGACACCAAAATAGGCCGTCCAATTCATTCTAATGAGGACACTAGAGCACTCCAGGATGATTTGAATAGACATGCAATGGTCGGAGAAGTAGCAGATGCAGTTTAATATTGACAAATGCAAAGTTCTAAATGTTGGACAGTTAAATAACCATGCCACATATACACTAAATAATGTAGATCTTAATACTACTGATTACAAAAATGATTTAGGAGTTCTGGTTAGCAGTAATCTAAAACCAAGACAACAGTGCATTAGTGTTCGCAATAAAGCTAACAGAATTCTTGGCTTCATATCTAGAAGTATAGATAATAGAAGTCTTCAGGTTGTTCTTCAACTCTGAATATCCTTGGTTAGGCCTCATTTAGACTATGCTGCTCAGTTCTGGTCACCGTATTACAGAATGGATATAAATGCTCTGGAAAACGTACGGAGGAGGATGACAAAGATGATCCAATGTATCAGAAATCTTCCCTATGAGGATAGACTGAGGGCCCTGAATTTGCACTCTCTCGAAAGGCATAGAATTAGGAGGGATATGATCGAGGTGTATAAATGGAAAACAGGAATAAATAAAGAGGATGTAAATAGCGTGCTGAAAATTTCCAGCCAAGACAGGACTCGCAGCAATGGTTTCAAGTTGGAAAAATTCAGATTCAGAAAGGATATAGGGAAGCACTGGTTTGGTAATAGAGTTTTGGATGAATGGAACAAACTCCCAAGTACAGTTATTCAGGCTAAAACGTTGTGTAGTTTTAAAAATAGGTTAGATAAATACATGAGTGGGTGTGGGTGGGTATGAGTTGGACCTGGCTAGCTTGTGCTGCTGGGTCTGGAGCAGTGTTCCATCCTTGAGTGGAGATGACCAGACTGGGTGGGTCATTGGGCTAATTCAGGGGGGGGGGACATGGACCTGCTCCGCATGGGTCAGTAGGCCTGTTGTAGTGTTCCTTCTTTCTTATGTTCTTATGTATGATACAGTTTAATATATATATTAAAGTTCCTATATTAAAGTATCTCAGGCTAACTTAGGACTAACTTGAGATTTATTAGGCAGTAACTATATTTGGAGTTTTATTTTATGTAAGATTTTATATAACTATTTCCTATTATAGTTTTGATTATTAGTAGTTTAATACTTGTAAGGAATTGAATATATATTTTTAGGAGAGGCCTATTGGCCTATGTTGGTCGTGGCCTGGTGGCTAAAGCTCTTGCTTCACACATGGAGGGCCCGGGTTCGATTCCCGGCAGGTGGGAACATTTCGATGCGTTCCCTTACACCTGTTGTCCTGTTGACCTTCAGCAAATAGGTACCTGGGTGTTAGTTGACTGGTGTGGGTCGCATCCTGGGGGACAAGATTGAGCACCACAATGAAAAGTCAGACAGTCCTAGATGATGCACTGACTTTTTTAGGTTATCCAGGTCGCTAACCCTCCAGGGTTAAAAATCCAAAGAAAATCTTAAATGGAAAAATCCACCCACTCAAAGGACCCCAATGGAAATAAGTCACTTTGACTTTCTTGGGTTATCCCAGGTTTTCTACACATATGTTGCTATGTATGATAATCTATATAACTACAGATAGGCTCCTATGTATGATAGTTTATGTAACTACACATATGCTGCTATGTATGATAATATTTGTAACTACACATTGACTGCTATGTATGGTAATACATATTTGTAACTACACATAGGCTGCTATGTATGATAATCTATGTAACTACACATATGCTGCTATGCATGATAATCTATGTAACTACACATATGCTGCTATGTATGATAATCTATGTAACTATACATATGCTGCTATATATGATACTCTATGTAACTACACATATGCTGCTATGTATAATCTATGTAACTACACATATGCTGCTATGTATAATAATCTATGTAACTACACATATGCTGCTATGCATGATAATCTCTGTAACTATACATATGCTGCTATGTATGATAATCTATGTAACTGTATACCTGAATAAACTTACTCTCATGTACCACTTTACAGCAATTCAAGGTTCTTACTTCAGTAATGTTGCTAACCAGTTTATAAAATTTTTTATTGCCTAACCAAGATATGTCTATATCACCTTTATTCTCATCTTATCTTCCATTTCTATACTTCAGTCATATTCCTCCTAATTATATACTCTTTCCAGAAAATAATTCCTTTTCCCAGTCTACCCTCGTAGAAGAGGTTTGATACATGATATCGTTATCATCCTTCTGTTTTCCAGCATATTTGCTCATTCTTTAATTAAATATTATACTTGATATGAAGCCGAGAATTCTGTTGTCTTTATTGTGTAATAGGATTAGTTTGCCAGAAATGCCCCGGCATGATAGTGGCTTTCTTTGTACTTAACAAATCAAAATTGTAATTATACATTGTAACCTTTACAATGAAATAAAATGTTTAATCTTTAATCATTAACACTTATGCACTGTTGTTTTGGTCTTTAGATTACTGCTAGCTAGATCTCCAAAAATTTATCATGGTTATTCTCTCATCCCAGGGATAGACCTTTACATTTATGTACATTACACTTCATCTGCCGCTTCTCCGATGATTGCAACGCCCTATCCAGATCTTCCTGTAACGATTTAGCCATCAGAGTTTATCTGCTAGCATAAAAACAAGAAATAAGTAAGTTTATTCAGGTATACACAGTTACATAGATTATAATACATAGCAGCATATGTGAAGAGAACCTGGGATAACCTAAAAAAGTCAGGGTGTTGATCATCACTTTATTTGTATTAGTCCCTTTTATATTGTCTCCTTTATTTTAGCTTAAAAAAAAAAAAAACTACCTTAGCTCATTATTTTACATTTGTTAAATAATTCAGGTGCTATTTTTTAGCTTAAGACTATTTACTTTGTTTTATACTTAATTCTAACTATAGATTCACTACAAATCTTATGATTACAAGCATTGATCCTGATACCAACCTCTTATTTAATGACTTAAATGAATCAAACAGTTACTGTAATTACTACACTGCAGAACAATCAAAGGTACTTCTCAGTGCCAACAACAGCATAACTATCTTTAACTACAATATCAGATCTTTAAGCAAGCATTACGATGACCTCATAGCATTACTAAATTCCTTACATGCCAATATGTCCATCATTACACTAACTGAAACCTGGCTAAAGCCTGATAGTACAGATGTCTATGCCATTCCTGGTTACACAGCCATACACAACTGTAGGCCAGACCAACAAGGGGGTGGCACAGCCATATACTACTCAGACCAACTAGAATGTATCACTAATACTTGCACAAGGGATGAACATGGGGAATATATAATAGCCAAATTCAAATACAAATACCTACAAAAACCTCTCACGTTGATAAACATCTACAGAGTTCCACAGTCAAACATTAGCCAATTTAGTCAAAACCTAGGAAGTATGATAACTGATGCACGCATGAACAAAGATCACTTACTACTCTCAGGTGACTTCAGTATAAATCTCCTGCAAGACCAGGACCCACACGTTACTGAATTCACAAACACAATGAGTAACTGTATGTTGCTACCAACAGTAACAAAACCTACAAGAGTTACAGAGACTAGTGTTTCCCTACTTGACCACATCTGGACCAACACCATATCCCCTTTAAAATCAGGCATAATTACAGATAATACCACAGACCACTACCCTACTTTCCTCATAACAACTCTTGGTAAACTACCCCAAGACACTGCTAAAGTCACCTTCAGACTTCACAATGAGGCAGCCATTAATAACTTCACAACAGCAGTAGCAAACATTGACTGGCACACTGAGCTAGAAATCTATACAGATATTGACGAATGTTTTAATAATTTTCTAAAAAAGACCCAGTACCTCTATAACAAGCACTGCCCTAAAAAAACTAAACAGATGACAGCTAAGAGACTGAACAGTCCCTGGCTAACACCCAGCATTCTCAAATCCATAAATACAAAACACCAATATGAAAAACAGTACAGAATGGGTCACATAACCAGAGACCAAACAAAACGTTACTCGTCAATCCTAACCAGCCTGATAAGAAGGGCAAAAAAATTGTATTATGAGAACAGATTATCCAACTTACGAGGTGATATAAAAAAGACCTGGAAAACCCTATCAGAAATTCTGGGAACAAAAAACATATCACGAAATAGCGAAATAAAATTAGCAAAATCAGATGAACCCCAACTTCCACCAACAGAAACAGCAAACAGACTCAATGATTTCTTCTCCACTATAGGACAAAACCTTGCCAATAAAATCCCAAGCTCAGATACCCCATCAAACGACTACCTCACCGGCAACTACCTGAACACACTGTTCCTAGCTCCGACTAACCCATACGAAGTCTCCCTTATCAACGCACTAAAAAACAAGGCAGGAGATTTAAATACCTTACCTCCCTTTATATACAAAAAAGTGTCACAAGTGCTATCACCAATCATTGCAACACTAACAAATCCATTGAATCCTCCACCTTCCCTACAGTACTCAAAATAGCAAGGGTCACCCCGATCCACAAAGGAGGAGACCAAACAGAGTTGAATAACTATAGGCCAATATCCAACTTACACCCTCTCTCAAAAATCTTCGAAAAATTAATTCATAAACGAATCTACTCCTACCTTATCTCCCAAAACATACTCAACCCCTGCTAATTTGGATTCAGGCCTAATAAAAATACTAATGATGCTATTATACACATGCTAGAACATATATACACTGCAATAGAGAAAAAAGAAGTCCCACTGGGGATCTTCATTGACTTACGTGAAGCTTTTGATACAGTTGACCATGACTTGCTCCACGTAAAATTGTCACACTATGGTATAAGAGGGCACTCCCTCAACTACCTCAAGTCATACCTCAGCAACAGAAGCCAATATGTGTATGCAAATGGGGCAAACTCTTCTGCACAACCAATTACAGTTGGGTCCCACAGGGAAGTGTCCTTGGCCCTCTTCTCTTTCTCCTATACATAAATGACCTACCAAATGCTTCACAATTACTCAAACCCACACTATTTGCAGATGACACTACATACGTCTTCTCCCACCCGAGCCCAGTCACGCTAGCCAATACTGTAAATACCGAATTACAGAAAATATCTACCTGGATGAGGACTAACAAACTTACACTAAACATTGACAAAACCTACTTCATTCAGTTTGGTAACAGAGCTACGGATGTCCCTCTTAACATAATGATAAACGGATCACCTATCACAAAGCTAACAGAGGGAAAATTCTTAGGAATCCACCTTGATAATAGACTCAAATTTCATACACATATACAACAAATTTCTAAGAAAATTTTCAAGACTGTAGGCATACTATCGAAGATACGGTGTTCGCATCGCTATTGGGAGTGTTCGCATCGCTATTTGGAGTGTTCGCATCGCTATTGGGCCGTGCGGACGTGCTGCGCAGTAGCTCCTGATTGAGTTGGCATTTGCGCAGTGTTGACGTGTACTTGGCTCTGTGAAGACCTGTTTGCGCGCTCTCTAGAATTGAAGCAAGATGCCCTCCATCGAGCAACTTTACCAACAGCTTAAGGAAGAATTGAGGTTGGCGAATTTGGAAATTAGGCGATTGACCGAGGAAAACAAGAAGATTCGTAGTCCTCCTGTTTTGAGTCCTCAGGTCAAGAAGGGAAACTGGTCAGTGGCTGGACAGCAGGGAAAGAAGTTGACGATTAAGAAGACGAATGGAAAGGTAGAAACGATGAAGAAGAAAGAGACTGCCGTGGAAACTGTTGTGGAAACATCCAATACATTCTCAGTGCTACCCGACGAATGTGAGTTGACTACTGGGAACGACACGACGAAAGACATTAAGGAAGGTAAGAATATTGTTGTTGTTGGGGATAGCCAAGTTAGGTATATGGATAGGGCGTTCTGCTTGAAGGACAGGAGTAGGAGACAGAGAGTTTGCTTTCCTGGGGCTGGGATGGAGGATATTGTTAGCCGTCTGGATGACATCATGAGAGGTAATGGGAGCAATCCTATTATCTGTCTCAGTGCTGGAGGCAACGATGTTGGCAGACGTAGGAGTGAGGACCTGATTAGCAGGTATAGGTCAGCAATAGAAATAATTAGAAGTAAGGGTGGGAACCCTCTCATATGTGGTATTTTGCCAAGGAGGGGAGTTGGAAGTGAATGGTTGTCCAGGGCAATTGGTGTCAATTGCTGGCTGGACAAATACTGTAAGGAAAATGCGGTAACATTCATTGACAACTGGGACCTCTTCTATGGCAGAAATGACATGTATGCTAGGGATGGGGTTCACTTATCTAGGTGTGGGGTGGAAGCACTGGCAACTGCAGTGGAGGGAGCAGTTAGGACTTTAAACTAGGAATAGTTAGTGGTATGGGTTTTGGCAGGAAAACAGTGAAGTCCCAGTGTAGTAATATTACGAGTTCTAGGGAAACTAGTAATAATAAGAACGAGATAGATATTGAAAAGCCAGGGACCTTGGGTGATAAGGACAGTAATAGGTTTAGTAGGAAAATAGAAATGAGCAGGAAGGGTAAAGAGAAAGGAGAGTCTTTCAATGTTTATTATGCTAATTGCCGTAGTGCTAGGAATAAGATGGACGAGTTGAGATTAGTTGCTAGTGTAGGTAACATTGATGTATTTGCCTTAACTGAGACGTGGTTTAATTCAAAAAGTCGGGACATGCCTGCGGAATGTCATATTCAGGGTTTTAAATTGTTCCAAGAAGATAGAAGTATTGGGAGGGGGGGGTGGGGTGGCATTGTATGTCCGAGATCGCTTGAACTGTTGCATAAAAACGGGTATTAAGTCTGAAGTAACACATACAGAGTCTGTTTGGATAGAATTTTCAGAGGGGCATGAAAAACTGATTTTAGGAGTGATATACCGTCCCCCTAACTTAGATAGGGACCAAGGGAAACTACTATGGGAGGAAATTGTTAAGGCCACAAGGCACGATAATGTAGTAATTCTAGGAGACTTTAACTTTAGTCATGTTGATTGGAATTTCTTGACTGGGAATTTAGAATCGTACGACTTCTTAGAAGTATTTCAGGATTGTTTTTTGAAGCAGTTTGTGACAGAACCTACAAGGGGAAATAACCTGCTTGACTTAGTTATGGCAAACAATGAATCCCTTGTTAATAATTTAGAAATTTCAGAGGAACTGGGTGCTAGCGACCACAAGTCAATTACATTTAGCATTGAATGGAAGTACGATAGTAGCGATAACTCAGTAACAGTCCCAGATTTTCGCTTAGCAGATTACGATGGGCTTAGAGAACACTTATCATCTGTTGACTGGGGTAACGAAGAGAGCTATCAATATGACAGTTTTCTGAACACTATACATGCTGCTCAAAGAGCGTTTATCCCATATAAAGAAATTAGATCAAATAGAAATGACCCAAAATGGATGAATAATAGGCTCAAATATCTACTAGGGCATAAGAAAGGAATTTATAGGCGTATCAAAAGAGGTGAGGGTCATCTTATGAATCAGTATATTGACATTAAGAGGGACATTAAAAAGGGGATAAGAAAAGCTAAAAGGGACTATGAAATTAAAGTTGCTAGGGATTCTAAAACTAACCCAAAAAGTTTTTTCCAGGTCTATAGAACAAAAGTTAGAGATAAGATAGGTCCCCTTAAAAATAACTATGGGCACCTTACTGACAATGAGAATGAAATGTGCTTGATTTTAAATAATTATTTTCTCTCAGTTTTTACACAGGAAGACACTAACAATATTCCAGTAATTAATTTTTACAGTGGGCTAGAAGAAGATAAATTATGTAACATCACAGTCACTAGTGAGATGGTTGTGAGGCAGATAGACAGACTGAAGCAAAATAAGTCGCCGGGTCCTGATGAGGTTTTTTCAAGGGTTCTTAAGGAATGCAAAATGGAACTCTGTGAACCATTAACTAATATTTTTAATTTATCTCTTCAAACAGGTGTAGTGTCTGATATGTGGAAGATGGCTAATGTAACTCCTATTTTTAAAACAGGGGACAAGTCGTTACCGTCAAATTACCGCCCAATAAGCCTGACCTCAATTGTAGGCAAATTACTAGAGTCAATTATAGCTGAGATTATAAGAAGCCATCTCGATAAGCATAGCTTGATTAATGATACTCAGCATGGATTCACAAGAGGCCGGTCTTGTCTAACTAATTTATTAACTTTCTTCAGTAAAGCTTTTGAGGCTGTTGACCACAATAAAGAATTTGATATTATTTACTTAGATTTTAGTAAGGCTTTTGATAGAGTTCCGCACCATAGACTGTTAAAGAAAGTGGCAGCTCATGGCATTGGGGGAAAAGTGCTCTCGTGGATCGAGTCATGGCTCACTGACAGGAAGCAGAGAGTGTCCATAAATGGGGTTAAATCCGAGTGGGGATCTGTAACAAGTGGCGTTCCACAGGGATCAGTCTTGGGCCCGTTGTTATTTATAATATATATCAATGATCTTGATGAGGGAATTACTAGTGATATGAGCAAATTCGCCGATGACACAAAGATAGGTAGGATAATTGATTCAAACGTAGATGTTAGGGAACTTCAGGAGGATTTAAACAAACTCTATTCTTGGTCAGAAAAGTGGCAGATGCAGTTCAATGTAGATAAATGCAAGGTTCTGAAGCTTGGGAGTGCCCATAACCCTAGTACTTATAAATTAAATGATGTAGAACTTAGCCATACAGATTACGAAAAGGACTTGGGGGTTATGGTGAGCAGCAACCTTAAACCAAGACAGCAATGCCTAAGCGTACGTAATAAGGCAAATAGATTACTGGGATTTATATCAAGAAGTGTAAGCAACAGAAGTCCAGAGGTCATACTGCAGCTTTATACATCATTAGTAAGGCCTCACCTTGATTATGCAGCTCAGTTCTGGTCTCCGTATTACAAAATGGACATAAATTCGTTAGAAAACATTCAGCGTAGGATGACTAAATTAATACATAGCATCAGAAATCTTCCTTATGAAGAAAGATTGAAGACTCTTAAGTTACATTCACTTGTTAGACGAAGAATGAGAGGAGACCTGATCGAAGTGTATAAGTGGAAGATAGGTATTAATAAAGGGGATATTAATAAGGTCTTGAGGATGTCTCTCCAAGAGAGAACGCGCAGTAATGGATTTAAATTAGATAAGTTTAGATTTAGAAAGGACATCGGAAAGTATTGGTTTGGAAATAGGGTAGTTGATGAGTGGAACAGTCTACCTAGTTGGGTTATTGAGGCTGGGACTTTGGGTAGTTTCAAATCTAGGTTGGATAAGTACATGAGTGGGATGGGTTGGATTTGAGTGGGACTTTCACATCAGAGCTTATTTCTTGGGTGGCATTGAAAATTGGGTAGGGCAAATGTTTTGTTAGTGGGATGAATTGTAAAGGACCTGCCTAGTATGGGCCAGCAGGCCTCCTGCAGTGTTCCTCCTTTCTTATGTTCTTATGTTCTATGCTCCACAGTCAGCCCTCCTGGCCCTATATCACTCTCTTATTTACCCCTATCTCACCTATGGAATTTGTGCATGGGGCTCAACAACAATTAACTATCTCAGACCACTAATTACCCAACAAAAGGCTGCAGTTAGAATGATAACAAATTCTCACTACAGGCAGCACACTCCACCAATATTCAATACACTAAACCTACTCACCATACAAAACATCCATACTTATTACTGCACCTATTACATACATAGAACACTTAACTCTGATATTAACCCTCCCCTCAAACATCTCCTTGCCAACCTCAACAGAACACATGACCATAACATAAGGCACAGATCACTCTTTGATGTTCCTCTTGTCCATCTCACACTATGCAAAAACTCAATGCACATAAAAGGCCCTAAAATCTGGAATTCATTACCTGTAAATGTAAAAGAAACACTACCTGTTTATAAATTCAAGTCTCTTCTCAAAGATCACTTAATCACCCAAAACCAAATAAATACTGAATAACTGAACCTTATAAATTGTATATCTTAAATGTTTCTCACAATTGTATCACATAAATGTTAAACCTAAAACCCAATCTAACTTTTTTATTTTTTAAATACACTACCTAACATAATACTCCATACGACTGAATGTACAACAATGCATGCAACCATATGACCTCTCTTTGTAATACTCACTTGTGCTTTATAGTTATCTGTTTACATTAATGTTTTATCACTGATTTCATCATTGCTTAGTTAATCTTAAGTTAATTTTAAGCCAGCCCGTAATGCTATGCATAGTATAAGTGGCTTTGGCATGCTGCTCTTATCTGTATTTTTTTTGTACCTCTGTATGTGTGCTCAAATTGTTAATAAATAAATAAATAAATAAATAAATAAATGTACATGTTTGTCACTGAGGGTCAGCTGACCGATCTTCTCCCTAGTCTTGAAAATTTCAAATTCTTTTTTATTTCTTTTATGCAGTAGTAGTTTACTACTGCAAATCCACTAGTATGCAGTACATTTTTGGGAAAGAAATCCCAATGCTTCAAAATTACTTAAGAACTAGACATTATTAGTAGGATTTCTTAAATGTACAGAAAGAGCTCTCTAAATGAACCTGGAAGAAACTGTTTGCATTGCTAAGCTGTTACAGTGGACCCCCGAGTTTCATCGGCATCGACTTTCGTGAAATCCGACTTTCAGCAAGTTTTTTCGGCAAAATTTAGCCTCGCGGTTCGTGATTGGACTCGTGATTCGGCGGCCATCTGGTACCCGTCCGCCCATCACCGTGTACACAAAGCCAGTCTCCCACACCATTCACACTCAGTGTGCCATTGTTTACCAGCACGTGACCATCACCCTGCGGGTTCATACAATACATTTCATAATAATCCATTGTTTTTTGTGCTTGCAACTGCTAAATAACTCACCTTGGGCCCAAGGAAAGCTAGTGCAAGCCCTTTGGTAAAGAAAGCGAGGAACACAATCAAATTCAAGAAGGAAATCAAGAGAGAGATTTTGAAGGGTTTGGGGCTGACCCTAAGGAGCCTATGCCAAAGTCCCTGGGGTTGGAGGTGAGTGGCAAGGATGTGGAAGAGTTGGTGGTGGACCACAGGGAAGAGCTAATCACTGAAGAGCTACAAGAGCTTCATCTGCAACAGCAAGAGATCACAGCTCAGGAAATTGCTGCAGAGGAGGAGGAAGAGAGATAGAGGAAGGTGCCTTCTTCAAAGATTAAGGACATCTGTGCAAAGTGGACTGAAGTGCAAATATTTATGGATAAACTTCACCCTGACAAAGCTGTTGCAGGCTGTATTGGCAACATGTGCAATGACAGTGTTGTGTCCCACTTCAGACAAATCTTAAACACCAGAAACAGAGTTCTCTGGACAGAGGTCCAATGACCTTCAAGTTGTTCTCATTGTCTTTAAAAAGCAAAGAAGGGAAGTAACCCCAGATAATGACTTGGTACCTGAAGTCCTAATGGAAGGAGATTCTCCTTCACTGTCCTCCTATCCCCTCCTCCCATCTTCCATCCACCCAGAAGTCTTCAGTAAAGGTAAGTGTAATGTTATTATTATTTTATATATGCATGTACTTGATTTCTCATTGTTTTCAGTATGTAAATCTTTATTTAATTTGAAAAAAAATTTAATTTAATATTTTTGGGTGTCTGGAACGGATTAATTTTATTTCCATTATTTCTTATGGGGAAAATGGTTTCGCCATTCGGCAATTTCGGCATTCGGCAGACTCTCTGGAACGGATTAATCATGAAACTCGGGGGTCCACTGTACTTTCATTTGTAACCCTTGAGAACAGTTTATCAAGACATTATGATTTGTTTGATTTTATTTGTGTGGGAACCATTTCACTAGTAACTTTGATGGTGCATAACTTACTTTTGATTTCTGTAATTTTTTTAGCATCTACCTGCACAAAAACTGGAGAAAAAATGTGTATAAACTTCAACATTTATTTCCTGTTTCTACACAGGAAGATACAAGGAAAATTCCAGAAATAACAAAATATTATAGGACAGGACAGAAATAATATATGCACAAATCAAGTTACTAGTGACATGGTCCTCAGACAGATATAGATTAAAATCAAACAAGTCACCAGGGCTTGATGAACTGTTCTTAAGGACTATAAAGGAATGTAAGGAGGAACTTAAATTGTTAGTTAATACACAAATAACCCGCACATAAAAGACAGAAGCTTACGACGACGTTTCGGTCCGACTTGGACCATTGACAAAGTCACACTAACAGAGGAGGAGCAGGACGGCTATATATAGGCAGGAAGAGGTGGAGGTAGTAGTAGTAGTAGTAGTAGTAGTAGTAGTAGTACAAGAATTGTATATAATACCGACAGGATGAAATGACACATGCACAACACCCGGGCATCCCCACCGTAGACGTTTCGCCATCCAGCCAGCCACTGGATGGCGAAACGTCCACAACAAAGACAACCAGACGCCGCACATGTGTCTAATTTCATCAGTAGATGTAGTAGAAGAAGAAGAGGTAGTAGTAGTGGTAGTGGTAGAAGTGGGAAATAAGGAAGACGAGCCAGTCAAATACAAAGGAAGGGGAGCACTGCAAGAGAGCTAGAAACCCACAGAGGGAGAGCAAGCGCACCGAGGTGCGTGAAAGGGGAAGTGGTGAAATAAAATAAAGAACGAACAGAAACACGAGACAGGAGAGAGAAAGACAACCCAGAGGAGAAAAGGAGAGAGGAAAGGGGAAGAGGAAGAAGAAAAAGAAGAAGAAGAAGAAAAAAGAAAAAATGAGGATTCAGGTTAAGTCACGGGTGTTCTGAAGTTTGGAGCATTTTACAATGTAGTGGGAGAGGAAGGCATCTACAGAGACGAAGCCAGGGCTAAGGTTCATACAAGGAAAGTTGTGTATAAGAGAGGATTCAACTAAACGGCGACTGTTCGAGTTGGAAGTAGGGAAGACAGTTTTAGCAGAAGACCAGTCAATAGGATGGCTATGATCTCTGACGTGACAGAAAAGAGCATTGTTAGTGTCGGCAAGCCTAACACTATTTTTGTGCTCCCTAAGTCTGTCAGAAAGAGATCGACCAGTTTCTCCAAAGTATTGAAGAGGACAGGAGGAGCAAGAAATAGAGTAGACACCAGGAACATCTGTAGAGGGAGGAGAGGTATGAACGAGATTAGTGCGAAGAGTGTTAGTCTGGCGGAAGGTAAGCTTGATGTCTAAGGGACGGAGAGAATTGTTGAGATTAGAAAGACCGGAAATGTAGGGAAGGCAGAGGATAGAAGAGTTCCCATGAGTAGAGAGTTTGGGAGAGAAGAAATTGCGTTTAGCACGTGAGAGGGCAGAGTCTATGAAATGGGAAGGGTAGCCAAGACGGGAGAACGAATTATAAAGAGTGGAAATTTCTGCTGGAAGGAACTGAGGATCACAGATGCGGAGGGCACGGAGAAAGAGGGAGATAAGAACACTTTTCTTGACAGGGGAAGCATGATAGGAGAAGTAGTGAATGTACATGCCACTGTGCATAGGTTTACGGTAAACGGAAAAGGAAAAACCTGTATCTGAGCGGTGGACATGGACATCAAGGAAAGGAAGTAAGGAATTAGATTCCCATTCAGCTTTAAACTTAATGGAAGGGGCAAGATTGTTAAGAGCTTCAAGAAAAGGTTGGAAGAGACTGGAGTCATGAGGCCACAGAGCAAAGATGTCATCCACATAGCGGAGCCAGAGTGAAGGTTGCACATCGAGGGTAGGAAGAAGAACAGTCTCGAAGTATTCCATGTAAAGATTAGCAAGGACAGGAGAGAGAGGAGAGCCCATAGCGACACCGAAGGTTTGGGAATAATATTTTCCTTGGAAGGAAAAGGAGTTAGAGTCCACACAGAGGCGGATCAGATCAAGAAAGACATCAGTGGGGATAGGGAGATGAAGAAACCCTTCATGGGCCTTCTCTCTAAGGAAATCAAGGACATCATCAAGAGGGACATTGGTGAAGAGGGACTCAACGTCAAGACTAAGCATCTTACAGGTTGGGAGAGAGCGAACCCGTTCAATGAAGTCTTGAGAGTGACGGAGGTGGGCAGGAGAAAAAGTACCAAGAAAGGGAGTGAGGGTTTTGGCCAGCCAAGAAGCAAGAGAATAAGAGACAGAACCTCTAGAGGATATGATAGGACGAAGAGGAATATCAGGTTTATGAGTTTTGGGAAGGCCATAGAAATAGGGAAGAGAGGGACAGATGACACGAAACCGTTGAACAAGGTCAAAGTCAGGAGGACAGAGGTCGGAAAGAGTCCTTAGTTTTTTGTTGAAAGTTCTCTTGATGCGATCAAGAGGGTTGGAAACGAGAGGAGTGTAGGTGCGTGAGTCAGAGAGCAAAACCCTCACTCCCTTTCTTGGTACTTTTTCTCCTGCCCACCTCCGTCACTCTCAAGACTTCATTGAACGGGTTCGCTCTTAACAATCTTGCCCCTTCCATTAAGTTTAAAGCTGAATGGGAATCTAATTCCTTACTTCCTTTCCTTGATGTCCATGTCCACCGCTCAGATACAGGTTTTTCCTTTTCCGTTTACCGTAAACCTATGCACAGTGGCATGTACATTCACTACTTCTCCTATCATGCTTCCCCTGTCAAGAAAAGTGTTCTTATCTCCCTCTTTCTCCGTGCCCTCCGCATCTGTGATCCTCAGTTCCTTCCAGCAGAAATTTCCACTCTTTATAATTCGTTCTCCCGTCTTGGCTACCCTTCCCATTTCATAGACTCTGCCCTCTCACGTGCTAAACGCAATTTCTTCTCTCCCAAACTCTCTACTCATGGGAACTCTTCTATCCTCTGCCTTCCCTACATTTCCGGTCTTTCTAATCTCAACAATTCTCTCCGTCCCTTAGACATCAAGCTTACCTTCCGCCAGACTAACACTCTTCGCACTAATCTCGTTCATACCTCTCCTCCCTCTACAGATGTTCCTGGTGTCTACTCTATTTCTTGCTCCTCCTGTCCTCTTCAATACTTTGGAGAAACTGGTCGATCTCTTTCTGACAGACTTAGGGAGCACAAAAATAGTGTTAGGCTTGCCGACACTAACAATGCTCTTTTCTGTCACGTCAGAGATCATAGCCATCCTATTGACTGGTCTTCTGCTAAAACTGTCTTCCCTACTTCCAACTCGAACAGTCGCCGTTTAGTTGAATCCTCTCTTATACACAACTTTCCTTGTATGAACCTTAGCCCTGGCTTCGTCTCTGTAGATGCCTTCCTCTCCCACTACATTGTAAAATGCTCCAAACTTCAGAACACCCGTGACTTAACCTGAATCCTCATTTTTTCTTTTTTCTTCTTCTTCTTCTTTTTCTTCTTCCTCTTCCCCTTTCCTCTCTCCTTTTCTCCTCTGGGTTGTCTTTCTCTCTCCTGTCTCGTGTTTCTGTTCCTTCTTTATTTTATTTCACCACTTCCCCTTTCACGCACCTCGGTGCGCTTGCTCTCCCTCTGTGGGTTTCTAGCTCTCTTGCAGTGCTCCCCTTCCTTTGTATTTGACTGGCTTGTCTTCCTTATTTCCCACTTCTACCACTACCACTACTACTACCTCTTCTTCTTCTACTACATCTACTGATGAAATTAGACACATGTGCGGCGTCTGGTTGTCTTTGTTGTGGACGTTTCGCCATCCAGTGGCTGGCTGGATGGCGAAACGTCTACGGTGGGGATGCCCGGGTGTTGTGCATGTGTCATTTCATCCTGTCGGTATTATATACAATTCTTGTACTACTACTACTACTACTACTACTACTACCTCCACCTCTTCCTGCCTATATATAGCCGTCCTGCTCCTCCTCTGTTAGTGTGACTTTGTCAATGGTCCAAGTCGGACCGAAACGTCGTCGTAAGCTTCTGTCTTTTATGTGCGGGTTATTTGTGTATCATTCCAGTCACGGTATTGTGCCTTTTTGTTATTTATTGTTAGTTAATCTTTTTGACAAATTGCTACTAACTGACAGTGCTGGATAAGTGGAAAATGGAGGAAGGGTGTTAGGTTCAAATTAGACAAATCATCCTAACCTCTGTTGTTGGGAAAGTTGGTGGAATCCATTACAGCCTCTTCTCACTTAGCAACATACTCATTTACCAATGACTCAGACTTACAACGGGCTCTCTGACCAGTATCCATACCTAAACAATGTTTATTAGAGCTGATTTCCTCTATTCTGTTTATTACAATAGACAGTACACTATTGTATGAACATTTAAAAATACAATGGAACCTCTACTTGCGAGCGTGTCCACGTGCAAGTTTTTCCAAATACAAGCAGTCGATGGGTCGATTTTTTGCTTCCATACGCGAGCAAAATTTCCACAAGTGAGCAGACCTCAAGGCAGGTTCCTTGACACTGGTGAGGGGCTCTTGCTCTTGATCTCGGGAATTGTATCTCATTTGTTTGTTGGACTGTCTTATTGAAACTTTGGCAATGTATGATGGAAAGATGCTTCTTAATGTAAACCAAAAATGAAAGAAATCTAAGCATAAATAATGGAGTTCACTTCTCAGCAATTAGCCACCCCTTAGTGGTAATTTTGAATGGTTTTTATGGTTGTATTCTTGTTTTTTGGTCTCATTTGATAGAATGGAAGATAAATTACAGAAATAGATATAATTTTGATTATATCTATTATAGCTATACTCCATTTTCTCTAAGTCCCCAAGACAAGGATAGGAGAATGGTATTTGTTTACCATATCCTCTCCATAATTCTGTCGAACTGCTCGGTGTTATGCCAAATATTATTCATTCTGGAGTATTTAACATGTTTTATGTTATTTATATTGTTTCTTATGTCATATTAGATCAATTGTGATAGGCAAATAAGCTGTAGTGTTGATAATAGCATAATAATAAAGCATATTCTCCTGCTTCATGAGACTGAACTCATGGCAACCGACAGTGGCTTCAAAGCCACCTTATCTTTAATGAATAATGTACTGTGTAGGTGCTTTACATAATGAGAAGCATTTCTTTTATTCATTGGAACCATGGCTAGGGCTAAAAGTAAGCAGGTTAAAACAATAAATGGAGAAAAAGAAACTGGAATGACTTATGCAGCAAGTAGCACCAAACAGTACCAACAGGTTGGTGTGGCCACCCTGGAAATTTGAAATTATGCTAGTCAAAATTAGTGCCGAATAACTGAAGGAACCGAATAACTGATTGCCGGATTTGTGATGGCGGACCTGTATAATAACAATGATAATAATAATAATAATAATAATAATAATAATAATGAAAGAAGTCTAAACATAAATAATGGAGCTCACTTCTCAGCAATTAACCACTCCTTAGTGGTATTTTCATATGGTTGTTATGGTTGTATTCTCATTTTTTTAGTCTCATTTGATAGAATGGAAGATATATTACAGAAATAAATATGATTTTGATTGCTTTCATGATGAAAAGTGCCTTGAAATTGAGCTCAACCTAGGAGAAATGATCCATTGCTTGGCTGTTTCAGTGTAAACAAATTCCAATATGCAGTCGTGAATGGGTTGACATATTTATACAATTATTGCAGTAAGGAATAACAGTAAATCTCATATTTTTTGTGTGAATAAAATAATAATAATAATAATAATAATAATAATAATAATAATAACAATATGTATAATAATATGTATAATAACAATATGTATAATAAAAATAATATACAGTGGAACCTCAAAAATTGAACGTATTAAATATCGAACGTTTCAAAAATAAGACCATTTTTCGGACAAACTGTGTCCCAATTATCGAACTTGCCCCTAATTTCAGACCGCCAGGTACGGGACCTGTCCGCTGGCCCGCTCTGTCCGCGTCCCCACGCAGGTGCCGTGAGCAGTCTAGCTTTGTTTATGCTTGAGTGAACACTAACATGCAATCTCATTCACACATTTTACGATTATTTGTGTTTAGTGCTTGTGGGGCTGTGAAATAAGCTGCCATGGGCCCAAAGAAACTTGCTAGCGGTACCTCTGTGGTAAAGAAATTGAGAAACACCATAGATGTGAAGAAGGAAATAATACAGAAGTATGAGATTGGAGTGAGACTTGTTGAGCTTGCCAGGATGTACAGAGGACTGTGGACAATTATTTTGCGAGACAGAAACAGATGACTGTGGATTTATTTTGTGAGACAAACAGACGATTGTGGACAGTTATTTTGTGAGACAGAAACAGACGACTGTGGAGTTATTTTGTGAGACAGAAACAGACTGTGAAGTTATTTTGTGAGACAGACGATTGTGGACAGTTATTTTGTGAGACAGAAACAGATGACTGTGGAGTTATTTTGTGAGACAGAAACAGACGACTGTGGAGTTATTTTGTGAGACAAACAGACGATTGGGGACAGGTATTTTGTGAGACAGAAACAGACGACTGTGGAGTTATTTGTGAGACAGAAACAGATGACTGTGGAGTTATTTTGTGGGACAAACAGACGATTGTGGACAGTTTTTTGTGAGACAGAAACTGACGACTGTGGACAGTTATTTTGTGAGACAGAAACAGACGACTGTGGATAGTTATTTTGTGAGACAGAAACAGAGGATTGTAGACATTTATTTTGTGAGACGGGTCCAATGACTCTCAAGCTGGTCCTAGTGGCATTAAAATACAGAGAAGGGAAGCAACCCCAGAGAGGGCTTTGATACCGGAAGTCCTCATGGAGGGGGATTCTCCTTCCAAACAATAACCCCAACTCCCTCTCTCCTCCTCCCTATCTTCCAGGTGCCATCACCAATCTTCAATAAAGGTAAGTAAAAATGTTATTTTATATTACTATACATGGGTGAGTTTGTGGATAGCGTGACAGTGTCAGCGTGCCTCGTTGTGCTCCGGGTTTTCTGGCGTTTTCATGGTGGCTCTTACGTGCTAGAACTTTAATTTGTGTCATCAATCCTATACGATACATCCCTCTGGCGCCTGGAACCAATCTTGGGCGGAAAACATTATATACTGAGTCAAAAAAGGAGAATTAGTGTGCACTACCTAGCAGAGTTTACTGCCAGAGGGGAATCATAGGCCTGTGTCCCATGTGAAAAAAATAATAATAATTGAACTTTGAGTATACATAGTGTATAGTGTATACTACAGTGGCTCCCTAGTATATTGATGATAAAGGCTAAAGTGTCATTTGAAAACAGGTGAATTTGTAAATGAAGTGATAAGCCTATAGAGGCAGGTGCCAGAAGTCGCCAGAAACTTACCACAGGTCAGCTGTTTTTAATAATCTTCCTGGCCTGCTAGTGTACTCGCATATAATCTAGTGATACCAGTGAATAGCAGAATACAGTGTTGTAGTAGCAACTAACCAGTATTATAATGGTACTTAGTGGAGTGGAGTGACTTTCATTAGTTTCTTTTTTCTTGAAATACCAGACGTATACTGTGAATTTCATATAACCTGTAGTTACCAGCGGTCGCAATATACACAACGAGAAGCAATTATTACTACAGAAAAAGCGTCCTTCCTCCAAAATTTGCACCAGACAACTATAGTGATAATATAGCATTTATTGTGGTGGAGACGGAAAAAAAAAAAAAATAGAAAAGCTAGATACAGCGATTGATAAACAAGGGTGGAGGTCGACCGTTCGTCATTGTAGGAGTGCCAGCAGTCACCGGCTCTTCAACACGCAAGTTATACTTTTGTATCAATCAAATCACATATTACTCGGGTAGATAATTTCCAGTAGATCCTTCATGTGTTAGCTCAAATCACCGACCAGTATGGTTTAAATAAGTGACCCACTGATCAGATCAGATAGACTGGTCCGAACCCTTGACTGGTCCGAACCCTTGACTGGTCCGAACCCTTGACTGGTCCGAACCCTTGACTGGTCCGAACCCTTGACTGGTCCGAACCCTGGACTGGTTTCAAACGGTTTCGTTGTGCACTACCTAGCAGGTTATTAATAGAATATTCAAGAGGTTGCTAGTAGAATTGCAGTAAATCAACCATTCAAATCATTATGAAGCTGTGTGTAGTCTGTGGTCAGTCAAACAAACGGGCTTCCACTTGCATAAATTGTCATTTTTGTGGAAATTGGTGTCACGCCCCTTGTGCAGATATCCAAGAACTAGCTACAAGCAGTATTAAAACAGGGAAGTGTTTTTGGGTATGCCCAAATGAGATAAATCTGTGGACTAAAATCACAAGGGTATTAAAAGAGGTCAACATCAAAGCTGCTTACATAGAAAACCTGGAAGCTTTCTACAACAGATGGGAACATAAAAAGTCTGGGCTGAATGGTACTGCCCTTGATACTGGCCATGTAGTCAGAAACTGTAAGGCTGGAGATGATGTCCTGGTAGTCAGTAAATGGGGGGCTGATAGTGCTGTCCTGGGAGACAGTAATGGTGAAGCTGGAGGTGCTGTCCTGGGAGACAGTAATGGTGAAGCTGGAGGTGCTGTCCTGGGAGACAGTAATGGTGAAGCTGGAGATGCTGTCCTGGGAGACAGTAATGGGGAAGCTGGAGATGCTGTCCTGGGAGACAGTATTGGTGAAGCTGGAGATTTTGTCCAGGTAGTCAAGAATTATACGCAGGAAGGAATACATATAAATGACCTCATAGGGGACAGGAGCCATAGTAGGGAAACAAGTGCAGTCAAAGATAAGATAAAACCAATATTGCAAACTAGAAATACCACAGGAAATAGCAAACAAGAGGACTCCACTAGCAATAGTGAGGATATATTACCAAAAACAACTGGTGGGAGCTCCATTGTTGGTGCTAGGGAGGATAGAAGTAAGACAGGGAAACATGCACCAACAGGGAATACAGTCACAGAAACCCAAGGCAAACGGAAACCAAGCCTGTGCACATACTATGCACTCGGTATCTGCTGGCATAGGAAATCTGGAAAAACAGATGGGACGTGCAACTATGACCACCCTAGAAAATGCCATGCCCATATGACAACAGGAAAATGCAAACTCCCTTCCTGTAAGCTTTTTCACCCTGAACTGTGTACCTTTTCAGTACAGGAAAGACTGTGCTATAACTTAAATTGCCAGGCATACCATCTAAAGGGGACAAAAAGATACAAAACATCCAGGCCATGGGAAAACCTGGGTAGCCACAGCCACTCAAGAGGGAGAGGTTTTTTAGTGCCAGGAAGGAAAAAAAACTGGCAGGAAATGACAGAAATCGTACACCAAATCCAGACATTCCTGGAGTGGAACCACAGTCGATGGCCTCCACTCCAAACCACCAGATACAGATACTAATGCCGGAAAAAAAATCCCCCCCAGTACCAACAATACCACCAGTCTGATAACATTCTTCTTTGCAAATATACAGGGTCTAAAGCCAGCAACAAACAACAAAATACCTTTCATCCGTGGACTGCTTGCAGAGGCAAAGGCAATGTTTGCGGCTTTCACTGAGACCCACATAAAGGATCACTTGGACAACGAAATATGGATCCCAGGTTACAACCTATACAGATGTGACAGAGTGAACAGGCAAAAGGGGGGGGGGTTGGCCTGTACATTGCAGTCACTTGTTTGCACAGAACTGCTAAATGCTTCAAATGATGTAGTGGAAGTTTTAGCAGTAAAGGTCGAGAACCAAAACCTAGTCATTGTGGTAGTCTACAAGCCTCCGGATGCAACATCCTAGCAATTCCAGGAACAGCTGTTAAAAATTGACCACTGTCTGGAAAACCTTCCAGCTCCTGCACCCAACATCTTGCTCCTGGGGGATTTCAACTTAAGGCACCTAAAATGGAGGAATATAGCAAATAATATTGTTGCAGTAATAACACCAGGAGGCAGCTCTGATGAAAACTCACACTCATGCGAGCTTTTAAATCTCTGCACAAAATTCAATTTAAACCAGCAAATAATAGAGCCTACTAGACTGGAGAATACACTAGACCTCATCTTCACTAACAATGATGATCTGATAAGAAATGTCACCATATCGAAAACAATATACTCAGATCACAACATAATTGAGGTTCAGTCATGTATGCGCGGAGCCCCAGACCGACATAATGAGATTAGTCACGAGGGAGCATTCACCAAATTCAACTTCAATAACAAAAACATAAAGTGGGACCAAGTAAACCAAGTCCTAACCGATATAAGCTGGGAAGATATACTAAGCAACACAGACCCCAACTTATGCCTAGAACAGATTAACTCGGTGGCACTCGATGTATGCACAAGGCTTATTCCTCTAAGAAAAAGGAGGAGTAGATGTAAAACAGAAAGAGACAGGCGCTCCCTTTACAGGCGACGGAAAAGAATAACAGAGCGGCTAAAAGAGGTCAATATATCTGAAATGCGTAGGGAGACACTGGTCAGAGAAATAGCAAGCATCGAACTTAAGCTAAAAGAATCCTTTAGGAGTCAGGAATCGCGGGAAGAACTAAAAGCCATAAATGAAATCGAAAGAAACCCAAAGTATTTCTTCTCCTATGCCAAATCAAAATCGAGAACAACGTCCAGTATTGGGCCCCTACTTAAACAAGATGGGTCCTACACAGATGACAGCAAGGAAATGAGTGAGCTACTCAAGTCCCAATATGACTCAGTTTTTAGCAAGCCGCTAACCAGACTGAGAGTCAAAGATCAAAATGAATTTTTTATGAGAGAGCCACAAAATTTGATTAACACAAGCCTACCCGATGTTATCCTGACGCCAAATGACTTCGAACAGGCGATAAATGACATGCCCATGCACTCTGCCCCAGGGCCAGACTCATGGAACTCTGTGTTCATCAAGAACTGCAAGAAGCCCCTATCACGAGCCTTTTCCATCCTATGGAGAGGGAGCATGGACACGGGGGTCGTCCCACAGTTACTAAAAACAACAGACATAGCCCCACTCCACAAAGGGGGCAGTAAAGCAACAGCGAAGAACTACAGACCAATAGCACTAACATCCCATATCATAAAAATCTTTGAAAGGGTCCTAAGAAGCAAGATCACCACCCATCTAGAAACCCATCAGTTACACAACCCAGGGCAAAATGGGTTTAGAACAGGTCGCTCCTGTCTGTCTCAACTATTGGATCACTACGACAAGGTCCTAAATGCACTAGAAGACAAAAAGAATGCAGATGTAATATATACAGACTTTGCAAAAGCCTTCGACAAGTGTGACCATGGCGTAATAGCGCACAAAATGCGTGCTAAAGGAATAACAGGAAAAGTCGGTCGATGGATCTATAATTTCCTCACTAACAGAACACAGAGAGTAGTCGTCAACAGAGTAAAGTCCGAGGCAGCTACGGTGAAAAGCTCTGTTCCACAAGGCACAGTACTCGCTCCCATCTTGTTCCTCATCCTCATATCCGACATAGACAAGGATGTCAGCCACAGCACCGTGTCTTCCTTTGCAGATGACACCCGAATCTGCATGACAGTGTCTTCCATTGCAGACACTGCAAAGCTCCAGGCGGACATCAACCAAATCTTTCAGTGGGCTGCAGAAAACAATATGAAGTTCAACGATGAGAAATTTCAATTACTCAGATATGGTAGTAGGTTGGTAGACAGCAACCACCCAGGGAAGTACTACCGTCCTGCCAGATGACTGTGAAACAAAAACCTGTAACTGTTTTGCATGATGGTAGGATTGCTGGTTTCTTTTTCTGTCTCATAAACACGCTAAGATAACAGGGATATCTTGCTACTCCTACTTACACTTTGGTCACACTTCACAGACACGCACATGCATATATATATATACATACATCTAGGTTTTTCTCCTTTTTCTAAATAGCTCTTGTTCTCTTTTATTTCTTCTATTGTCCATGGGGAAGTGGAAAAGAATCTTTCCTCCGTAAGCCATGCGTGTCGTATGAGGCGACTAAAATGCCGGGAGCAATGGGCTAGTAACCCCTTCTCCTGTATACAATTACTAAAAAAGAGAAGAAGAAAAACTTTATAAAACTGGGTTGCTTAAATGTGCGTGGATGTAGTGCGGATGACAAGAAACAGATGATTGCTGATGTTATGAATGAAAAGAAGTTGGATGTCCTGGCCCTAAGCGAAACAAAGCTGAAGGGGGTAGGAGAGTTTCAGTGGGGGGAAATAAATGGGATTAAATCTGGAGTATCTGAGAGAGTTAGAGCAAAGGAAGGGGTAGCAGTAATGTTAAATGATCAGTTATGGAAGGAGAAAAGAGAATATGAATGTGTAAATTCAAGAATTATGTGGATTAAAGTAAAGGTTGGATGCGAGAAGTGGGTCATAATAAGCGTGTATGCACCTGGAGAAGAGAGGAATGCAGAGGAGAGAGAGAGATTTTGGGAGATGTTAAGTGAATGTATAGGAGCCTTTGAACCAAGTGAGAGAGTAATTGTGGTAGGGGACTTGAATGCTAAAGTAGGAGAAACTTTTAGAGATGGTGTGGTAGGTAAGTTTGGGGTGCCAGGTGTAAATGATAATGGGAGCCCTTTGATTGAACTTTGTATAGAAAGGGGTTTAGTTATAGGTAATACATATTTTAAGAAAAAGAGGATAAATAAGTATACACGATATGATGTAGGGCGAAATGACAGTAGTTTGTTGGATTATGTATTGGTAGATAAAAGACTGTTGAGTAGACTTCAGGATGTACATGTTTATAGAGGGGCCACAGATATATCAGATCACTTTCTAGTTGTAGCTACACTGAGAGTAAAAGGTAGATGGGATACAAGGAGAATAGAAGCATCAGGGAAGAGAGAGGTGAAGGTTTATAAACTAAAAGAGGAGGCAGTTAGGGTAAGATATAAACAGCTATTGGAGGATAGATGGGCTAATGAGAGCATAGGCAATGGGGTCGAAGAGGTATGGGGTAGGTTTAAAAATGTAGTGTTAGAGTGTTCAGCAGAAGTTTGTGGTTACAGGAAAGTGGGTGCAGGAGGGAAGAGGAGCGATTGGTGGAATGATGATGTAAAGAGAGTAGTAAGGGAGAAAAAGTTAGCATATGAGAAGTTTTTACAAAGTAGAAGTGATGCAAGGAGGGAAGAGTATATGGAGAAAAAGAGAGAAGTTAAGAGAGTGGTGAAGCAATGTAAAAAGAGAGCAAATGAGAGAGTGGGTGAGATGTTATCAACAAATTTTGTTGAAAATAAGAAAAAGTTTTGGAGTGAGATTAACAAGTTAAGAAAGCCTAGAGAACAAATGGATTTGTCAGTTAAAAATAGGAGAGGAGAGTTATTAAATGGAGAGTTAGAGGTATTGGGAAGATGGAAGGAATATTTTGAGGAATTGTTAAATGTTGATGAAGATAGGGAAGCTGTGATTTCGTGTATAGGGCAAGGAGGAATAACATCTTGTAGGAGTGAGGAAGAGCCAGTTGTGAGTGTGGGGGAAGTTCGTGAGGCAGTAGGTAAAATGAAAGGGGGTAAGGCAGCCGGGATTGATGGGATAAAGATAGAAATGTTAAAAGCAGGTGGGGATATAGTTTTGGAGTGGTTGGTGCAATTATTTAATAAATGTATGGAAGAGGGTAAGGTACCTAGGGATTGGCAGAGAGCATGCATAGTTCCTTTGTATAAAGGCAAAGGGGATAAAAGAGAGTGCAAAAATTATAGGGGGATAAGTCTGTTGAGTGTACCTGGTAAAGTGTATGGTAGAGTTATAATTGAAAGAATTAAGAGTAAGACGGAGAATAGGATAGCAGATGAACAAGGAGGCTTTAGGAAAGGTAGGGGGTGTGTGGACCAGGTGTTTACAGTGAAACATATAAGTGAACAGTATATAGATAAGGCTAAAGAGGTCTTTGTGGCATTTATGGATTTGGAAAAGGCGTATGACAGGGTGGATAGGGGGGCAATGTGGCAGATGTTGCAAGTGTATGGTGTAGGAGGTAGGTTACTGAAAGCAGTGAAGAGTTTTTACGAGGATAGTGAGGCTCAAGTTAGAGTATGTAGGAAAGAGGGAAATTTTTTCCCAGTAAAAGTAGGCCTTAGACAAGGATGTGTGATGTCACCGTGGTTGTTTAATTTATTTATAGATGGGGTTGTAAGAGAAGTAAATGCGAGGGTCTTGGCAAGAGGCGTGGAGTTAAAAGATAAAGAATCACACACAAAGTGGGAGTTGTCACAGCTGCTCTTTGCTGATGACACTGTGCTCTTGGGAGATTCTGAAGAGAAGTTGCAGAGATTGGTGGATGAATTTGGTAGGGTGTGCAAAAGAAGAAAATTAAAGGTGAATACAGGAAAGAGTAAGGTTATGAGGATAACAAAAAGATTAGGTGATGAAAGATTGAATATCAGATTGGAGGGAGAGAGTATGGAGGAGGTGAACGTATTCAGATATTTGGGAGTGGACGTGTCAGCGGATGGGTCTATGAAAGATGAGGTGAATCATAGAATTGATGAGGGAAAAAGAGTGAGTGGTGCACTTAGGAGTCTGTGGAGACAAAGAACTTTGTCCTTGGAGGCAAAGAGGGGAATGTATGAGAGTATAGTTTTACCAACGCTCTTATATGGGTGTGAAGCGTGGGTGATGAATGTTGCAGCGAGGAGAAGGCTGGAGGCAGTGGAGATGTCATGTCTGAGGGCAATGTGTGGTGTGAATATAATGCAGAGAATTCGTAGTTTGGAAGTTAGGAGGAGGTGCGGGATTACCAAAACTGTTGTCCAGAGGGCTGAGGAAGGGTTGTTGAGGTGGTTCGGACATGTAGAGAGAATGGAGCGAAACAGAATGACTTCAAGAGTGTATCAGTCTGTAGTGGAAGGAAGGCGGGGTAGGGGTCGGCCTAGGAAGGGTTGGAGGGAGGGGGTAAAGGAGGTTTTGTGTGCGAGGGGCTTGGACTTCCAGCAGGCATGCGTGAGCGTGTTTGATAGGAGTGAATGGAGACAAATGGTTTTTAATACTTGACGTGCTGTTGGAGTGTGAGCAAAGTAACATTTATGAAGGGATTCAGGGAAACCGGCAGGCCGGACTTGAGTCCTGGAGATGGGAAGTACAGTGCCTGCACTCTGAAGGAGGGGTGTTAATGTTGCAGTTTAAAAACTGTAGTGTAAAGCACCCTTCTGGCAAGACAGTGATGGAGTGAATGATGGTGAAAGTTTTTCTTTTTCGGGCCACCCTGCCTTGGTGGGAGTCGGCCGGTGTGATAATAAAAATAAAAAAAAAAAAAAATATGGTAAACATGAGGAAATTAAATCTTCATCAGAGTACAAAACAAATTCTGGCCACAAAATAGAGCGAAACACCAACGTCAAAGACCTGGGAGTGATCATGTCGGAGGATCTCACCTTCATGGACCATAACATTGTATCAATCGCATCTGCTAGAAAAATGACAGGATGGATAATGAGAACCTTCAAAACTAGGGAGGCCAAGCCCATGATGACACTCTTCAGGTCACTTGTTCTATCTAGGCTGGAATATTGCTGCACACTAACAGCACCTTTCAAGGCAGGTGAAATTGCCGACCTAGAAAATGTACAGAGAACTTTCACTGCGCGCATAACGGAGATAAAACACCTCAGTTATTGGGAGCGCTTGAGGTTCCTAAACCTGTATTCCCTGGAACGCAGGAGGGAGAGATACATGATTATATACACCTGGAAAATCCTAGAGGGACTAGTACCGAACTTGCACACGAAAATCACTCACTACGAAAGCAAAAGACTTGGCAGACGATGCACCATCCCCCCAATGAAAAGCAGGGGTGTCACTAGCACGTTAAGAGACCATACAATAAGTGTCAGGGGCCCGAGATTGTTCAACTGCCTCCCAGCACACATAAGGGGGATTACCAACAGACCCCTGGCAGTCTTCAAGCTGGCACTGGACAAGCACCTAAAGTCAGTTCCGGATCAGCCGGGCTGTGGCTCGTACGTTGGTTTGCGTGCAGCCAGCAGCAACAGCCTGGTTGATCAGGCTCTGATCCACCAGGAGGCCTGGTCACAGACCGGGCCGCGGGGGCGTTGACCCCCGGAACTCTCTCCAGGTAAACTCCAGGTAATAATTAAAGACTATAGCATTTGTTGTGTGTATGTAAAACTGTAATTAATCTCTATAAAAAGTATTATTTTTGTGAATATTTTTGGGTTTCTGGAATGGATTAATTGTATTTCCATTATTTCTTATGGGAAATATTGCTTCGAATTTCAGACTTTTCGAATTTAGGACTAGCTCCTGGAACGGATTAAGTTCGATTTTTGAGGTTCCACTGTAATACAATAATAATAATAATAATAATAATAATATAATATGTATAATAATAATACATATACATGTATAATAATAATGTACTACACATAATAATTATAATAATAGACGGCTTCAAAAGGCTGTCACTAGATGGCAGTGTTTACCACAGCAAAGAGGGAGCGGTTGTGGCCGCCTCCACCTGTTACATAATGACATATTTTATTCATTCTAGAGTATATATCGTGTTTCTATGTTATTTATATTGTCTGTTATGTCATATTAGATGAACTGTGATATATAAATAAGCCGTATAGATGATATTAGCGAAATTATTCATGGAGAATTTTGCCCGGTCTCCAGACAAACGCTCGTCCACCGCCAACACCGCCCATACCACTACATGAATGATATATTTTACTCATTTTAGAGTATATATCACGTTTCTGTGTTATTTATATTGTTTATTATGTCATATTAGATGAAGTGAGATAGATAAATAAGCCGTAGAGTTGATATTAGCTAAATTATTGAAGTACAGTGGACCCCCGCATAGCGACTTTAATCCGTGCAAGAGGGCTGGTTGTTATGCGAAATGTTCGGTATGCGAATGAATTTTCCCCATAAGAAATAATGGAAATCAAATTAATCCGTGCAAGACACCCAAAAGTATGAAAAAAAAAATTTTTACCACATGAAATGTTAATTTTAATACACACAAACTGAAAAAGGCATGCACAATTACATGACACTTACTTTTATTGAAGATCTGGTGATGATTGATGGGATGGGAGGAGGGGAGAGAGAGTGTTAGTGTTTAGAAGGGGAATCCCCTTCCATTAAGACTTGAGGTGTCGAGTCCTTTTCTGGGGTTACTTCCCTTCTTCTTTTAATGCCACTAGGACCAGCTTCAGAGTCACTGGACTTCTGTCGCACAACATATCTGTCCATAGTGGCCTGTACCTCTCGTTCCTTTATGGCTTCCCTAAAGTGTTTCACAACATTGTCAGTGTACAGGTTGCCAACACGGCTTGCAATAGCTGTGTGAGGGTGATTTTCATCCATGAAGGTTTGCACTTTCAAGCCACTTTGCACAGATTTCCTTAATCTTTGTAGTAGGCAACTTCTTCAATTTCTCTCTCCCCTCCTCTGAACCAGTTTCCTCAGGTCTGGCCTCTTGCTGTTGAAGTTGATCTATCAGCTCATTAGTGGTTAGTTCTTCATTGTCCTCCTCCACCAACTCTTCCACATCATCCCCACTAACCTCCAACCCTAAGGACTTTCCCAATGCCACAATGGATTCCTCAACTGGCATAATCCTCTCAGGGTTAGCCTCAAACCCTTCAAAATCCCTTTTGTCTACACATTCTGGCCACAGTTTCTTCCAAGCAGAGTTCAAGGTCTTCTTAGTCACTCCCTCCCAAGGTTTACACAATTGAGGATATTAAAGTGCTCTCTCCAAAACTCTCTTAGAGTCAGTTGAGTTTCTGAGGTCACTACAAAGCACCTTTCAAACAGAGCTTTTGTGTACAGTTTTTTGAAGTTTGCAATAACCTGCTGGTCCATGGGCTGCAGGAGAGGAGTGGTATTAGGAGGCAAAAACTTCACCTTAATGAATTTCATGTCCCCATAAAGTCGCTCTGCCACGTCTGTAGGATGACCAGGGGCATTGTCTAACACCAGGAGGCACTTAAGTTCTAATTTCTTTTCAGTTAGGTAATCTTTCACATTGGGGGCAAATGCATGGTGTAACCAGTCATAGAAAAAGTCCCTAGTGACCCATGCCTTACTGTTTGCCCTCCACAGCACACACAAATTCTCCTTGAGGACATTCTTTTGCCTGAACGGTCTGGGAGTTTCAGAGTGATACACTAATAAAGGCTTCACTTTGCAATCACCAGTAGCATTGGAACACATCAACAAAGTAAGCCTGTCTTTCATAGGCTAATGTCCTGGGAGTGCCTTTTCCTCCTGAGTAATGTAGGTCCTGCTTGGCATTTTCTTCCAAAACAGGCCTGTTTCATCACAATTAAACACTTGTTCAGGTTTCAGTCCTTCACTGTCTATGTACTCCTTGAATTCCTGCACATATTTTTCAGCTGCTTTGTGGTCCGAACTGGCAGCCTCACCATGCCTTATCACACTATGTATGCCACTACGCTTCTTAAATCTCTCAAACCAACCTTTGCTGGCCTTAAATTCACTCACATCATCACTAGTTGCAGGCATTTTTTTAATTAAATCCTCATGCAACTTCCTAGCCTTTTTGCTTATGATCGCTTGAGAGACGCTATCTCCTGCTAGCTGTTTTTCATTTATCCACACCAATAAGAGTCTCTCAACATCTTCCATCACTTGCGATCTCTGTTTCGAAAACACAGTTAAACCTTTGGCAAGAACAGCTTCCTTGATTGCCTTTCTGTTGCCCACAATAGTAGAGATGGTTGATTTGGGTTTCTTGTACAACCTGACCAGGTCCGCGACATGCACTCCACTTTCATACTTATCAATGATCTCTTTCTTCATCTCTATAGGAATTCTCACCCTTATTCCTGTAGGGTTGGCACTAGAAGCTTTCTTGGGGCCCATGGTCACTTATTTTCCAGATAAAGCACCGAAAACACTGTAATAATACGAAATATTCCGATTGTATGCTTGGATGTTACCGCGGAGGCTGGCTGGTAAACAATGCCACCGGCGGAACATGTGAGGCTGGCTGAGGGCGCACATTGGATGCGTCTCGGACGAAGAGCGGTGAGCGGGTTTTTGGGCGGTATGCGAGGCAAAATTTTTGCGATCAAAGCGAGCGGTATGCGGATTGTACGGTATGCGATGCATATGGTATGCGGGGGTCCACTGTACAGAATTCCACTGGAACGGATTAATTGCATTTCAATTAATTTAAATGAGGAAAATTGACTCTGCAAACGAGCAAATCCAGTTGCAAGCAAGGTAATGGAACAGATTAAACTCGCAAGTAGAGGTTCCACTGTATACTAAAAATGTTATAAATGGTGCAGACGTGACATTAAGACAGTATCAGAGATGGTTGACACAAACCCGCTACCATTATAGTACAGTGGACCCCCGCATAGCGAACGCCTTGCATAGCGAACATTCCGCATAGCGAACGCTTTGATCGCTAAAATTTTGCCCCGCATAGTAGACAAAAACCCGCTCAGCGAACTTCGTCCGAGACGCGTCCAATGTGGGCCCTCAGCCAGCCTCACATGTGCCGCCCGTCCCATTGTTTACCAGCTAGCCTCCGCGGTAACATTCAAGCATACACTCGGAATATTTCGTATTATTACAGTGTTTTCGGTTCTGTTTGTTGAAAATAAGTGACCATGGGCCCCAAGAAAGCTTCTAGTGCCAACCCTGTGGTAAAAAGGGTGAGAATTAGTATGGAAATTAAGAAAGATTTTGAAGGGTTTGGGGCTAACCCTGAGAAGCCTATGCCAGTTGTGGAATCCATTGTGCCTACTTCAAAAATTAAGGAAATGTGTGCACAGTGGGTTGAACTGCAAACCTTTATGGATGAAAATCACCCTGACACAGCTGTTGCAAGGCGTGCTGGTGACTATTTCAATGACAATGTTATGGCCCATTTTAGACAAATCGTAAAGGAACGGGAGGTACAGAGCTCTATGGACAGAAAGAAGTCCAGTGACTCTGAAGCTGGTCCTAGTGGCATTAAAAGAAGAAGGGAAGTAACCCCGGAAAAGGACTTGCCTCCTCAAGTGTTAATGGAAGGGGATTCCCCTTCTAAACACTAACACTCTCTCTCCCCTCCTCCCATCCCATCAATCATCACCAGATCTTCAATAAAAGTAAGTGTCATGTAATTGTGCATGCCTTTTTCAGTTTGTGTGTACTAAAATTAACATTTTTTTTGTGGTAAAAAAATTTTTTTTTCATACTTTTGGGTGTCTTGCACGGATTAATTTTATTTCCATTATTTCTTATGGGGAAAATTAATTCGCATAGCGAACATTTCGCATAACGACCAGCCCTCTTGCACGGATTAAGTTCGCTATGCGGGGGTCCACTGTATGCTCCTTGCTTAGCGACGAATTTGTTTACCGATGTGCTCTTAGGAATGGAACTCCATCGTTAAGTGAGGAGAGGTTGTATTGCCGAGGCTGTTCAAAGCCATCTTGAAAGACACTGATCAATGAATCTCAGCACAATTTTACAGAGGGGCATTCTTGCATTACAAATTTGCTAACTTTTTTCACGAAGGTCTTTGAGTAGATTATGATAGCTTATATGGACTTCAATAAAGTCTTTGACAGTTCCAAATAAGAGATTGTTGAGGAAAGTAGAGACACATGGAATAGGGAAGGAAACTTTTCCTGGATCAAGTCATGGTTGACAGATAGGCAACAGAGTATGGGGATGTGTTACAAGTGGTGTTCCACGGGGGTTAGTATTAAGCCCTTTGTTCACATTATACATAAATCTAAAAGTTCATACCCACATCCAGTATAGCAAGTCTCCAAAACAGTAGATATCCTCTCCAAGGTACGTTACGATGTACCTCAAACACCCTACAGTGGTACCTTGAGTTACGAGCTTAATTCGTTCCAGAAGACTGTTCGAGTGCCGATACCGAATGATTTTGTTCCCATAAGGAATAATGAAAATTAGATTAATCCATTTCAGATCCCAAAAATACACTTACAAAAGCACTTACAAAAATACACTTACATAATTGTTCGAGTTGGGAGCTTCTTGTATCTCAAGGTGCCACTGTACTCACATTGTACTACTCTCTAAACTATCTTTCAATTTAGAAAAGCATACTGGCAACATTGTCCCCACAGTAATACTATATTCAGTTTTTCTTTAGCTTTAAATTTTCAGTCCACTGATGTGAAATTGTTCTGTCATATTTTTTTTGAACCCCTGTATATAGTCCTTCTGAGTCACTAATTTATTTCATTCCACTTTACCACTTACCTTGAAAAAATGTTTTCTGACATCTTATGGTGTGTGTAATTTTCTGATATCTTAGTATGGGCTCCCAACTTGAGTGTGAAGGACAGGACCAGTTTAGCATGGGACAGTAGATCAAACCATACCCCAGCCACTAGACCAGCTAGCTGGTCTAGTGGCTAACGCGACGGGCTGGAGGTTTGAGACTCTCTGACCGCGGGTTCAATCCCGGCCGGGGTATGGTTTGTTTGCAATCGTGTCATTACGATTTCGTGAGTCATGTAGACAGTAGATCATTTGTAATGTTGATCCAATCTTTTGTTGTGGTAATTAAAAGCACTTTATGATACAACTATAGACACACACTCATATAAGGACAGCTGAACATGAGAGGTAATATAAACACCTTCACATCCCAAAGAATGGCAACCTATTGATAGATGTCATCATGTTCTTCAGGACCCAGGAAGCTCCTCCACTCTCACAAGGTGATGCTGCACATGTCTGCCAAGGCACCACACGCTCTTCCTACTCTTTTAATTACCTAGTCTCTCTCTATTCCTTTGTATCTGTAGAAATGGACCTCAGGTGGAGGTGAAAATATGCCCCACAACCATTCTTCATTATTTATTTACACTTTCATGCACCAACACGCAGTACTGTATAGAACATGCTGAAAATATCTGAACAAAAAAATCCTCACTGGTAATAAGTATTTTCTCCTTGTTGTATAATTACATAATATACTATGTCATGTGTATTTCTGATGCTGTTCAGTGAAAAAATCTTACAAATCCATCAGTGAGTTGAAATCCCTTGAAATCTAAAAAATTACTTGTTGCAGTTACAGAGGCTTCTCAGCTTATTTTGAGTTTACAATGGTGCAAAAGCAATTACTTTGGAGATGGAACTTAAGATAATTACCCAGCATGAAGGCAGCGAGTCCCTAACTTGTACTCATTTATTTAATTTTCAATCCGGGTACAGTGGTACCTAGAGTTATGAACTTAATTCGTTCCAGAAGTCTGTTCGAGTGCCGATACTGAACGAATTTATTCCCACGAGGAATAATGTAACTTAGATTAGTCCGTTTCAGACCCCCAAAAATACACTTACAAAAGCACTTACAAAAATACACTTACATAATTGCTCGAGTTGAGAGCTGTTCGAAACTCGAGGTACCACTGTATTTAGCTAATTAATTACAGTAATTAATTGTTTATTTATTCAATGACAGTAGTAGTTATTTACTTATTTATTTATCATATATTCACATTCAGCTTACAATATTTTTAACCTACGATGGGTTTGTCAGAACATAACTCCATCATAAGTCAAGGAGCACCTGTTTATCTGTGAGCTGGTATTGAATCTGGGGATCATTGTTTCTGTGACCAGGTCTGAGAGTAGTTCATTTGTCAAATACTTTATGAATGTTATAGGAATTCAGTAAATAATAATAAATTAATTACACAGTCTGCTTCACACGGTGAGGGCCTGGGTTCGATTCCCAGCCAGAGTAGAAACATTGGACGTGTTTCTTTCCACCTGTTGTCTATGTTCCCCATCAGTAAAATGGGTACCTGGGTGTTAGTCGACTGGTGTGGGTCGCATCCTGGGACACTGACCTAAGGAGGCCTGGTCACAGACCGGGCCGCGGGGGCGTTGACCCCCGGAACTCTCTCCAGATAAACTCTCCAGATCTAGACCAGTGGTATTTGTGCCTGGGGATCTACTGTATCAAATTACTTAAAACTAACAATTCAACAAAAAGCTGCTGTGCAAGTGATTACCCAATTCCAGAGCCGGACAACACATTCCCCCACTCTTCAAATATTTAAACAATGTACATAATATGCACTCATACTACTTACTATCTAGGACAATCAACTATAATATAAGCCTTGCTTTGAAACTTACTTGATAACTGCAACAATACAAGACAAAAACCTCTATGATATCCACTGCATCCAATTCAACCTATGTAAAACTTCATTGTACATAAAAGGCCCAGAAATCTGAAATTTCCTGCCTGAAGTTCTTATAAGTCCTTGCTTCAAAGCCATTATAAATAACACCTAATTTCTTTATTGTAATCTTAGCAGCAATATGCTATATCAAGCAAAACCTGTTTTCATACAGTTCTATTCCTGTTCTTCAGCCTTCCTTTAACCCTTTGACTGTTTATGCCGTATAAATACGTCTTACGAGCCAATGTTTCTGACGTATTTATACGCACACATTCTAGCGGCTTCAAATCAAGCGGGAAAGGCCTGGTAGGCCTACATGAGAGAGAATGGGTCTCAGTGGTCGGTGTGCACCCTGTGAAAAAAATCTTGGACCCAGCGGTGCATTGTGGGAACGCCATCTTGTTTGTTCATTTTCACCATGCCTCTTGGTAAGAAGTTCCTCACTCCTCAGCGGATTGGAGGTCTTTGTTCCCAAGTGATAGCTCTAACAGCGATGAAAATGTCAGTGACAGTGAATTCCAGGGTTTTGAAGTGAGTGTTACCAGAAAAAGTGCCCAGGATAACATAATTAGTGATGAAAACCCAGATGACCCACAACCTTCCACCTCTGGTGCTGGGCCGGCTTGTTCACGTTCACGTTCGCCTGTACCAGGACGAAAGAGGAAACTACTTGGTCATGTACAACACCCAGATGTTAGCAGTGAATTTGATAGTGATAGTGATAGTGATTTCAAGGTCATTGAAAGCAGTTCTAGTGACAGTGAGGGTGAATATTCCCCAGTGAAGCGGCAGTATGTACGACGTAGCATGCGGTCTGGTAGCATTTCATATGTTGTTCCAAGGGGAAGGAGAATCTCTGGGAGCACATCCCGTGGCCCTACACCACGACCTGATAGTGAAGATGACGATATTGTTACGATGGGTATGAATGATGTGAGTGAGGCAGCAGGCAGTGGTGGTGATAGTGAGGGTGGCAGGGCCCATGTGGCACCATCAGCGGGCCACGCTTCTACCCACGCTGCTGACTGCACAACAACCAGCCTCACCCGACCCCACACTCCCACAACCTGCACAACCACAACGACGGTACAATATCCAGAACCCACCAGCAGACCGCATCTGGGATTGGCAGGACGGTGACGAGCTTGTTCCCAGTCCCCATGACTTTGATGAAACACAAAGTGGAATAAAGCCATCATGTCCACTTGGGAACAATGCTAGTGAACTGGACTGCTTTGAGTTATTCTTCGATGAACCCCTGACGGACATCATTGTCAGGGAAACAAACACATACTATGATTACACCATGGCAAATACAATTCTCTCACCAAAATCACGGCTACACAAGTGGAAGGAGACAACTGTGGCAGAGATGTACCTGTTTTTTTGCCACAATAATGCTTATGCCACATGTGTATAAGCACGCTGTCACCACATACTGGGCAACAGAACGCCTGATTTCAACTCCAGGTTTTAATGACATTATAGGTGTCAATAGTTTCCTGATACTGTTATGTATGTTACACTTTTCAGACAAAACCAGGCCTGACAGAAGCGACAGGTTATATATGATCAGAAATGTGTTTATGTACCTGAAACAAAAGTGCTGCATGTATTTTTATCCCTTCAGGAAGCTTGTTATTGATGAGTCCTTGATTTTATTCAGAGGAATACTCTCATTCAAGCAATATATACCAAGCAAGAGGAAACGCTTTGGTATAAAGCTATTTGTACTGTGTGACTGCAAAAGTGGTCTAGTTTTGGATATCATTGTGTACACTGGCAGTAATACTTCGAGAGATACCGTGAAGTTATTGGGTATCTCTGGTGATGTGGTTCGAACAATGATGGAACTATATCTTGGTAAGGGGCATATGTTATTTACTGATAACTGGTACACAAGCCCCTTACTCAGTGATTTCTTGCAAGTGAACTTGACAGACGTGTGTGGCACAGTGCGTGGTAATCGTAAACATATGCCAAGGTTCGACGCTGGCACTCGCAGAGGTGAGGTGCAAGCCTTTGCTGCCAATGACATCATGGCATTTCGGTGGCATGACAAACGTGATGTCACATTGTTGACATCAGTTCACCGAAACGAAATGGCACACAGTGGCAGGCACAACAGAGAGACCAATGAACCCATTCTAAAGCCTGCAGCTGTCATGGACTACAACCTCAATATGCGCTTAGTGGACAAATGTGACATGCAGATTGGGTTTGCAGACTGTGTACGCAAGAGTTATAAGTGGTATATAAAACTTTTTTTCCATCTTGTTGATATCTCTATGCTAAATGCTTATAACATGTACAAGTTGAAGACCAACAAAACACCAAAATATGGTGAATTTTGTTTGTCAGTAATCAGACAAATAATCGCAAAGCGCCAAGGAGCAACACCTGCAATAGACCAGCGCCCATGAAATTACCCACACATGTTATCTCGTTTCAGGCCTGGTGATCACTACCCCATACAACTGCCTCCTACTACTGCCAAGAAAAATGCTCAGAAGAGGTGTTATGTATGTACACATACCACAAAATGCCCACAAACACGCAGAGACACTCGTTTTATGTGTGAGGAGTGTCAAGTGCCCCTCTGCATATACCCATGTTTCAGAGAGTTCCACAAGCTGCAGCAGTTCTAGGAACGTGTTTAGTGACTGTACATATGTATATATATTATGGAACAATAGTAATAAACATTGTTTTGTATTGTTTGTATAAACAAAGTGTATACACAAACTAATAGTGATAAAGTTTGTTCTCTTATTGTGTTGTAAATAATGAGTGTATATTTGAACAATGCACCTTACATTGGTCCCACAGGCCACATAAGTTACTTGGAAAATAAAAATATTGAAAAATGCAAGAAACCTTTGAATTAGAGTAAATAAAAGAATACTGGGTGGGCAGCAGTCGCCGCTGTTGCCGTACGCACATCACTTTCTGCAAACTTTGCGGCTCTATATCTCAGTAAGTACTGATGGCAAAAAGTTTTTTTTAGTCTTAAAACACTCAAGAAAAATATTCTTAACATTTTCACAAGAAAAAATAATTTTTTTTTTCGAATATTTGGTGACATAGAATGACAATTTCAGAAAGGGGCCTGCGACAGTCAAAGGGTTAACCCCCATATATAATTAGTACCAATGTTATCCCATTGTATTTGTTTTGTAATTTAAGTAACATACCACTCTGATAAGCTTGCTGTATTTTCACCACCACTATTCAGTCTGTCCATATTGATCATCAAGCCAAAAGTAATTCTTTTGTAGTTGACCATTTGTCATTTGCAAACTTTCTTATTATACTTAGGATTGTAATTAACTGCACAGGAAGTTGTACATATGCTGTGTCTAGTTTTTAAGCAACATGCAAGTCTTATGATTAGTTGCCTAAAATACATTGCATATTTAGTGGCTTTCTTTGTGTCTACTTTTGGCCTAATTTCATGTATCCTACTGCATTCCTTGAATGTTGCAAAGAAATAAAATTATCACTTACCAGTGATAGATGGGGGAATAAGTGTCAAACAAATCTACCTATGGCACTAAAATGGGCAGTCATTTACATCTGATGAAGACACTAGAGCAGAACAGAAAGTTCTGGATAGTCTGCGCAGTGGTCGGAGAAATGGCAGATGCAGTTTACTGTAGACAAATACATGGTTCTAAGTCTTGGAAAGGAGAATAACAATCCCATTTGCAAACTGAGTAATGTAGATCTCACTCTGAATGTGAAAAATATTTAAGAGCTCTGGTTAGCAGTAACCTAAAGCTAAAACAGTAGTGCGCAGGTGTTTGCAATAAAGTTAGTAGAATTCTTGGCTTTCATATCAAGAAGTATATATGCTATATCCTTAGGTTATTCTTCAACTTTGTATATCCTTGGTAAGGCCCCATTTAGATTATGCTGTGCAGTTCTGGTCTCTGTATTACAAAATGGATATAAATGTGTTGGAAAGCACAGACGGATGACAAAGCTGATCCTATACAGTGGACCTCCGGTTCGCGATATTAATCCGTTCCTGAGAGCTCATCGTAAACCAAAATTATCGGAAAGCGAATCAATTTTCCCCATAAGAAATAATGGAAATCAAATTAATCCGTGCAAGACACCTAAAAGTATGAAAAAAAAACTTTTACCACATGAAATATTAAGTTTAATGCAATAGAATAATTACAGTAACAACAATAACAATAGAATAATAACAATAGAATAATTGACACTTACCTTTAATGAAGATCTGGTGATGATTGATGGGATGGGAGGAGGGGAGAGTGTGGATGGTGTTAGCGTTTAGAAGGCGAATCCCCCTCCATTAGGACTTGAGGTAGCAAGTCCTTTTCTGGGGTTACTTCCCCTCTTCTTTTAATGCCACTAGGACCAGGTTGAGAGTCACTGGACTTGTGTCGCATAACATATCTGTCCATAGAGGCCTGTACCTCTCATTCCTTTATGACTTTCCTAAAGTGATTCACAACAGTGTCATTGTACAGGTTGCCAACACAGCTTGCGGTAGCTGTCTGAGGGTGATTTTCATCATAAAAGGTTTGCACTCTAAGCCACATTGCACACATTTCCTTAATCTTTGAAGTAGACAACTTCTTCAATTTCTCTATCCCCTTCTCCGGAGCAGTTTCCTCAGGTGTGGCCTCTTGCTGTTGAAGATGATCTAGCAGCTCATCAGTGGTTAGTTCGTCATTGTCCTCCTCCGTCAACTCTTCCACATCCTCCCCACTAACCTCCAATCCCAAGGACTTCCCCAATGCCACAGTGGATTCCTCAACTGGCATAGGCTTCTCAGGGTTAGCCTTAAACCCTTCGAAATCCCTTTTGTCTACACATTCTGGCCACAGTTTTTTCCAGGCAGAGTTCAAGGTCCTCTTAGTCACTCCCATGCCTTACCTATAAGGTTTACACAATTGAGAATATTAAAGTGATCCTTCCAAAACTCTTTTAGAGTCAATAGAGTATCTGTGGTCACTTCAAAGCACCTTTCAAACATAGCTTTTGTGTACAGTTTCTTGAAGTTGGAAATGACCTGCTGGTCCATGGGCTGCAGGAGAGGAGTGGTATTAGGAGGCAAAAACTTGACCTTAATGAAGCTCATGTCACCAGAAAGTCGCTCTGCCAAGTCTGTAGGATGACCAGGGTATTGTCTAATACCAGGAAGCACTTAAGGTCTAATTTCTTTTCAATTAGGTAATTTTACACATTGGGGGAAAATGCATGGTGTAACCAGTCATAGAAAAAGTCCCTAGTGGCCCATGCCTTAGTGTTTGCCCTCTACAGCACACACAATTAAACACTTAATTAAACACTTGTTCAGGTTTCAATCCTTCACCCCCAATGTACTCCTTGAATTCATGCACATATTTTTCAGCCGCTTTGTGGTCTGAACTGGCAGCCTCATCATGCCTAATCACGCTATGTATGCCACTACGATTCCTAAATCTTTCAAACCAACCTCTGCTGGCCTTAAATTCGCTCACATCACCACTAGTTGCAGGCAATTTCTTTACCAAATCGTCATGCAACTGCCTAGCCTTTTCACAAATGATCGCTTGAGAGATGCTATCTCCTGCTATCTGTTTTTCATTTATCCACACCAATAACAGTCTCTCAGCATTTTCTAACACTTGTGGTCGCTGTTTTGTAATCGCAGTTGCACCTTTTGCAAGAACAGCTTCCTTGATTGATGTTTTCCTGCTCACTATAGTAGAGATGGTTGATTGGGGTTTACTGTACAACCTGACCAGCTCCAACACACGCACTCCACTTTCATACTTTGCAATTATCTCTTTCTTCATTTCAATAGTCATTAACACCCTTGGTCTCGAAGGGTTGGCACTAGAAGCTTTCTTGGGGCCCATGGTGACTTATTTTGCAGAAACAAGCACAAAAAAGTGATAATATGGATAATATGGAATGTACCGAATGTATCCCTAGATGCGCGCACACTGGCTGGCTTGTAAACACGGGCACACACGGGGCAGTTCAGGCCACACGTTGACACATCTCATACGAATCGCATCGCATACCGGGTTTTGTAACGTGAACCGAGGCAAATTTTTTGCGATTATAATGCATCGGTTACCGGATTTATCGGATACCGATAGCATCACGAACCGGGGGTCCACTGTATATCAGAAATCCTTCCAGTGGGGATAGGCTGAGGGCACTGAATGTGCACTCTAGAAAGGCAAAGAATTAGGGGGGATAGAATTGAGATGTAGAAATGGAAGACACACATAAAGGTGATACAAATAATGTGCTTAAAAATATCTAACCAAACAGTGTCATTGAAATGAACATTTGGTAGCTTTAAGAATTGGTAAGGCAATTACATGGATGAATATGAGTTGGACCAGCCTAACTTGAGCCAATAGGCCTGCTACATATTCATATGCTGAATTATTTTGGGAGATATTAGGCACATAAATACTTTTGAGAGATTGTCTTACAATGCATGCCTGAACCATCAGCAGCTAGTATTCAGTCATAACTTTCTATTAATGTATTTAGTTGGTATTTTATGTTAAAAAAAATTGTGATTTTTTTTAAGTTGTTAGATACCCAAGCTTAGGAACCAAACTAAGCCTAAATATAATAATAAATGTATTGTTGAATAAAGATGTTACTGGAAGATCTGAATGATTACTAGCTTCTGCTTGGCTATTTTTTGTCATTTTAACTCATGAAGTATTTGTGGCAAATGTCTTGCAAAGGCAACTTTTTATTTAGGTTTGTATACATTGTTGATAATTTTTAACCAGTTAGGTATTGAGTCAGTGTCCTGTTTTTGAAGTACTCAGATATCTCATTTGTTCATCTGAAGTTTGCAAATAAATGTTATTAGACTTCTCAACCCTGTGTATAATAACTCAGGGAATGGGTGGGGTTTGAATCCATGGTGAGCAAGTCGTAAAACTCCAGGCCAGTGAGTGAGCTGCTGGACCAGCTGTCCTGGAGTTTTAAGGGGTAATTCAGTTCCCTCTGTTCTAATATGTTTATTTTTCCCCTATAATCTACCTCCAGATGTCCTCAGGTACCTTGTCCATCATTACTATTGCATTTGCTTTGTCTGTTTTCATAAGGTGAAGTCTAGGATCTTTCCTTTAGCAAATCTTTGCTGACAATTTCATCAAAGGTTTGTTAAGTTATACCATGAATTAACCCTTAAACAAGGTTTGTTAAGTTATACCATGAATTAACCCTTAAACTGTCCAAACGTAGATCTACATTTACACTGGTAGTGCTCCGAATGTAGATCTATGTTTTATTTTTCATTCCTTCAAAATTGGCACAATAGGCCTGAGTCGCTTAGACACGAGAGAATGGGACCTCCTTCCCTGCAACAGATTCACTCTGTTACTACAAATGTTGCACTTCTCGGACAGGAATACAGTGGACCCCCGCTTAACGATCACCTCCAAATGCGACCAATTATGTAAGTGTATTTATGTAAGTGCGTTTGTACGTGTATGTTTGGGAGTCTGAAATGGACTAATCTACTTCACAATATTCCTTATGGGAAAAAATTCGGTCAGTACTGGCACCTGAACATACTACTGGAATGAAAAAAGTTCCTTAACCGGGGGTCCACTGTACGTCCAACAGAAATGACCTGCTATACAAAATCTGGGAATTGTTTATGTATGTGAAGCAAAAATTCACTGCCTACTTTTATCCATTCAAGAACATTGTTGGCGATGAGTCCTTGATTCTGTTCAAGGGACGGCTGCCATTCAAACAATATATACCAAGCAAACATAATTGCTTTGGTATAAAACTCTGTTATGTGAGACTGGTACTGTGTTGGATGTCATAATCTACACAGGGAAGAATACACTCGATGATACCAGGCCCATGTTGGGCATTTCTGGTGATGTTTGCAAGATGATGGAGCCATACCTTGGCAAGGTTCATACATTGTTCACAGACAACTGGCATACAAGCCCTATGCTTGCTGATTTCCTCTGTGTGAACAATATCAACATATGTACGCCTACCATCCGACTTACGACCGAGTTCGGTTCCAAGAAACCGGTCGTAAGTCGAAATGGTCGTAAGTCGAACTTTACTACTGAATATCAACAAAACATTTTTGTAATGACTATTTTATTGTTTTATTTTGGTATTTCATGTTTTACTTTACTTTTTAATGTTGTTAGTACTGTATTTTATACTGTAAGGTTGAGGATAAACACTGTGTACAACACAAATAGTTGTTTATTTCCCAGAAATTTGGCATAAAAAACACGGTCGTAAGTCAAGTGGTCGTACGTAGAGCAGGTCGTAAGTCGGATGGTAGGTGTATGTGGAACAGTGAGAGGAAATAGAAAACACATGCCAAGGTTCACTGGCAGTATTGCTAATGCTGCAGTGCAAGCGTTTCATGCCAATGACTTCATGGCACTGACGTGGCATGACAAACAGATCATGATGTTGCTGTCAACTATCTACAGAAATGAGAAGATACAAACAGACAAAGTGAACAGGGATACCAGTGAACATGTATTGTAAAGCCAGCTGCTGTCGTGGACTAGACAAACAATGTACGACTTGCCGACAAGTGTGACATGCAAATAGGGTTTGTTGACTGTGTGCGTAGGGGTTGTGAGTGTTATACGAAAGTATTTTCTCCACCTTGTAGATATTGCAATGCTCAGTGCCTTCAACATGTATGAAATGAAGACTGGGAAGCGACAATGATATGCGGAATTCACCCTCAATGTCATCAAGCAGACAGTGAAAAAGTATGGTACCACACCTGTACCTGCCCCTCCACAGCGACCTTTCACCCCACAACTGTGACCTTTCACCCCCCAACAGTGACCTGTCACCCCACAACCAGAGGGAAAAGTGCCCAACCAAGTAATCCCTAACTGTCACTGCCTGACACTGATACCATCTACCCCAAAGAAGAAGTATTCGCAGAAGAATTGTGTTGTGTGTGCTTACACTACAAGGTGACCCCAAGTATGAAGAGACACGATTCATATGTCAGCATTGTGGGGTGGCACTCTGTATGAATCCATGCTTCATGGAGTATCATACAGTGGTGGACTTCTAGAAACATAAATGGGACCTGTAAATACCTTGTATATGTTTGTAAACAATAGTATGTGATTGAACCAGATGTACAAATTCATCTTATCAGTGTGAATATGTGTGTTTGTGACAGTGTGATTACTAATTCAGTACCAAACATTTGTGTCTTAACAAGAATTGGCTATGAAAACAAGAATTGGCTATGAAATCAAAAGATCTGCAAAAAAACATTATTATCATAACATTAAAACAACAAAAAATAGAAAAGAATTGGAAAAAACGATAAATCTTTATAATTCCTGCAAGTGGCAGTGCTCCATATTGCCGACACCTCATCATTTAGCGCCAAATTCGTGGGCTTATATCTCGGTAAGTTCTGACTCTAAATTTTATCCTATAACATTTATAAAAATGCACTCTTTATTAAAAAAAAAAAAATTTCCAAAATATTTGGAGTGCTGGGGAAGAAAACGTTTGGACAGTTTAAGGGTTAAGGAAAGATCCTAGACTTCACCTTACGAAAGCAAACAAAGCATATGTGATAGTAATGATGAACAGGATAGATTATAGGGGAAAAATAAACATGATATTAGAAGACAGGGGAACTCATGTGCCTCTGAAGACTCACTTGCCATGGATTCAAACACCCACCCATTCTGTGGTTTTTTGCAATTATGTTACGTATTATGATTTCATAAGCTATGTATAACAAATCATGTGTTTGATATTTATTCAATATAGCTTCTGATTTAAATGGTACAGTACAGTTTCTGTATATATCTTGGTAGCTGCACAATGATTAACCCAAGATAAAATAGTCTTTTTAATGTTCTGTATGTCAGTATGTTTAAGATATACCCCTAGTATAATCTACCTACTTGGGAAAGGTCAGCACCCTCACAGCCCAGTCCATGACCAGGCCTTACTGTGGACTGGGGCCTCATTAACCAGGCTGTTACTGCCAGCCATGAAATTTATCACACTTTATTAAGAATTTGGTATAGTATTAGTTAAAAGCATGGCTGCATTCAAGAATGTCAGCTCATTACATATATTTACAGGTGAATACTGCATATTTCAATTTTGGAGGGAATCATACAGATTTTTCAGTCTGTACAGAAACATTTTCATTTTCAGAGATGCTAGTGTTCCTGTGGCCTCATGGACTTGAATACTTCAGTCCAGGAAATGCTGAAGCAAGTTCTTAAGGCTGATGGTCTTGCTCATGGACTCCATGAAGCTGTGAATGTTTTAGACAGGTAATTAATTTTTAAAAAATTTACTATTTTTAAGGTAGAGATTAACTTCCTGCACAAACGTGTCTTATCATAGGGCAGTTGGAATCACTTGGTTGAATCGAGTTGCTCAATGATGATGTAGACTGTGCAGGGGAAATTATCCTCTATAAATGCTCCCTCGGGACCTCTTTCTTAATGTCCTTTTTTTTTTTTTTAAAATAAGTCGGCCGTCTCCCACCGAGGCAGGGTGACCCAAAAAAGAAAGAAAATCCCCAAAAAGAAAATACTTTCATCATCATTCAACTCTTTCACCTCACTCACACATAATTACTGTTTTTGCAGAGGTGCCCAGAATACAACAGTTTAGAAGTATATATGTATACCCCTCCAAACTGCCAATATCCCGAACCCCTCCTTTAGAGTACAGGCATTGTACTTCCCATTTCCAGGACTCAAGTCCGGCTATATAAAAATAACCGGTTTCCCTGAATCCCTTCACTCAATATTACCCTGCTCACACTCCAACAGATCGTCAGGTCCCAAATACCATTCGTCTCCATTCACTCCTATAGAACACGCTCACGCATGCCTGCTGGGAGTCCAAGCCCCTCGCCCACAAAACCTCCCTTACCCCTTCCTTCCAACCTTTTCGAGGACGGCCCCTAGCCCGCCTTCCTTCCCCTACAGATTTAAATGCTCTCCATGTCATTCTACTTTGATCCATTCTTTCTGAATGACCAAACCACCTCAACAACCCCTCTTCAGCCCTCTGACTAATACTTTTATTAACTCCACACCTCCTAATTTCCACACTCTGAATTTTCTGCATAATATTTGCACCACACACTGCCCTTAGACAGGACTTCTCCACTGCCTCCAACTGCCTCCTGGTTGAGCTAAAATGGATGATACATACTGTATTTAGTTTGTAGGGGCTTACCTGTAGACAGTTGGCTCCAGATTAGGCCTCCCAGTTCAGTCTGATCAATAAGGCTATATAGTGCTGCTTGCATGCAATATCAGGAACTGATTTGAGAAACCTCATAAGTTCCCTTTTGATTTTCTTTCTTTTTGGGTCACCCTGCCTCGGTGGGAGACGGCCGACTTGTTAAAAAAAAATTAATAATAATAATAATTATGTGTAATAATAATTATATATAATAATAATAATAATGACAATCACTCTGGAGTGTTAAATGTCAGCTACAAAACCTGTACAAAATACATATGACATTTAAACTGCTCCAGAGTGATTATTTATTATTTTTATGGTTACAGTGGACCCTTGACCAACAATGGCATTGATTAACGATAAATCCGACCAGCGATACATTTTAACGCAAAAATTTTGCCTCGACTTGCGCTAAAAAACTCGACCAACACTATTCGTTCCGTCTGAGACGCGTCCACTTCTGGCCAGTGTTTACAAGCCAGCCAGCCACCGCGGTCGCTTCCAAGCATACAATCAGAACATTTCATATTATCACAGCCCTTTTAGTGATTGCACCTGCAATTAATTTTTAATTTTTTTACATTGAGAGCAAGTTTATGATCAGGGCTCTTGACAGTAAAAGGGTTAAGCCAATTCCATTTCTCCAGTCAACCAGATTCTTAGCTGTTTCACTTGTTTACCTACCACTCTGTCAATTAAACACAAGAAATTGCTCATTCAGTTATTTCATCTACCTTATACATTACATTGAAGTCAGTAATTTGGCCAGTTTTACACAAAATTAAAAAAATAAAAATTTAAAAAAATCCAAAATAAACTATACATTCCTGTCAGAAAACATTTCCTCTTTTTATAAATCATGTCCCTAGGCCTTTCTGTTAAACTTGACTTCCATTTTGAATTCATAATCACACAAAATAGAAGATTTACTCTATTTCTCAGATAAAATATAATCATGAATGATTGGTCATGGTTTATGGTGTCAAAATAGTTGAATCAGACCTATTAAAAACCCATAAGACAGACAAGGGGTGAAGGGAGTGCCTTGTCTATCCTCAAGAAAATCAGAAGTAGTTAGGTCTAAGGGAGGGATCCCAGTCGTATGTAGCATCTTGCCTAGAAAAGGAGTGGGCAATGAATGGATGTCTAGGGCAATTGGTATAAATTGCTGGCTAGACAGGTACTGCAAGGAACTTGCAATCCCATTCATTGATAACTGGGACCTATTCTTTGGCAAACATGATATGTATGCAAGGGATGGGGTTCATCTCTCTGGGGATGGAGTGGTTGCATTAGCCAATTCAATTGAGAGGGTAATTGATGACTTGTCTAGGAATTTAAACTGATAGATTATAGAGGCATGGGTGTTTGTGGGAAACAATCAGGCTGCAGCATTAGGGTTAAAAACAGCAGTTATTACTGGGATACCTCAGGGATATGTTTAAAAGACAATATTCAAAATAAAGTTGCTAGTAATGGCAAATCAATTGATCAACAAACAGAGGGATAGTAGAGGGCAACGAGTGACTAGCTCCCTTAAGGTTTACTATACAAATAGTAGGAGTCGAAGAAAAAAGATAGATGAGCTAAGATTACTTGCAAGTGTAGGTAATATAGATATTATTGGTATAACAGAGACCTGGTTCAACCTGAAAGATAGAGAAATGCCTTCTGAATGCAACATACAGGGTTATAAACTATTCCACACTGATAGGGTCAGCAGGAAGGGTGGTGGTGTGGCCATGTATGTCAGAGAAAATTTAAATTGTTGTCTTAGACATGATATAAGATTAGAAACATCGAACACACAATCTGTTTGGCTACAGTTTCTCGAGGGACATGACAAATTAATTTTGGGTGTGATTTATAGGCCCCCAAACCTTGATAGGGAGGGCAGTAAGCTGTTATGGGATGAAATTCATAAGGCATCTAGATATGAAAATGTTGTGATAATGGGAGATTTTAACTTTAGACAAATTGATTGGAACAATATGACTGGAAATCTTGAGTCTAGCGACTTTCTTGATACGGTTCAGGATTGCTTTTTAGAACAGGTTGTGACAGAACCAACTAGAGGAAACAATATGCTTGACTTGGTTCTTGCCAACAAAGATTCACTAATTAATAATCTTGAGGTTAATGATGAGCTTGGGGAAAGTGATCACAAATCACTTAGTTTTAATATATCATGGAATTACCCAGATAACTGCAATCAAATCTCTGTCCCAGATTTTCGCTTGGCCGACTTCATGGGACTGAAAAATTACCTGGGTGGGCTAAATTGGGATGTCCTGACTATGGGTCAGGTAGGTGATCTTGGTTGCCAATATGACGTTTTTCAGAGCATAGTTCTAGCTGCCCAGACAACTTTTGTTCTGAGTAGGGAAATTAGATCTAACAAAAATGATCCCAAATGGATGAACAATAGATTAAAACATCTCATTGGTCAAAAGAGAGGCATATATAGGCGTATCAAAACAGGGGATGGGCAATTAAGAAATCAATATATTCAATTAAAGAGAGAAGTAAAGAAAGGAATAAGAAAAGCAAAAAGGGATTATGAGGCTAAAGTCGCAAGGGATTCAAAGATTAACCCAAAAGGGTTCTTCCAGGTATACAGAAGTAAGATTAGGGACAAGATTAGCCCACTTAACCCTTTGACTGTCGCGGCCGTATATTTACGTCTTACGAGGTACCGTGTTTGACGTATATATACTCATAAATTCTAGCGGCTTCAAATCAAGCAGGAGAAAGCTGGTAGGCCCACATGTGAAAGAATGGGTCTGTGTGGTCAGTGTGCACCATATAAAAAAAAATCCTGGAGCACGCAGTGCATAATGAGAAAAAAAAACTCCAACCGTTTTTTTAATTAAAATGCCAACTTTGTGGTCTATTTTTGTATAGTACTTATGGTTGTATTCTCGTTTTCTTGGTCTCATTTGATAGAATGGAAAACATATTGATTGATTTTACTATAAAAAGAACCTGGAAATGGAGCTCAACGTAGGGGAAATGTTTGATTTTTGCCAATGTTCAAAAGTAAACAAATGATGTCATTGTCAAATAAATGTCCAACTAACCATTCTAATATGCAGTCATGAATGGGTTGATGTTATTTATACAATTATTACAGTATTGCAGTAGTCTGCATAATAGTAAGTCTTCTATTTTTTGCTTGAATAAAAATTCAAAATAGAAAGCAAGAGTAATATCAGAAGGGCCTGGAGACATGACTGATGAACAAAGAAAATGTTATTTTTGAGCCAGGAATGTCTGCATTGTTCATTCTGGACCTTATTTTGAAATTGCCATATTTTCATAGACCCATCCGCTGACACGTCCACTGCCAAATATCTGAATACATTCACGTCCTCCATACTCTCTCCCTCCAATCTGATATCCAATCTTTCATCACCTAATCTTTTTGTTATCCTCATAACCTTACTCTTTCCTGTATTCACTTTTAAAAGTAGTACATATTTTGGAAGTTACTCCTGTAATGGGCACTTGGAAGTTGTGGTGCAACTACCCTCACTTGGTGCAGTTGCGGTATTGTGCAGTATATGCAGATTATTGTCTTTAGTATTAGTTTTACTTTTTGTTCGTGTCTGTAGAAATGCTATGCATAATTGTGGGATTTTGCAGGTTGAAGATTTTATTCAGATTATTAACCCATAGAGTTATTAATCCAGGATAACCCAGCAGTCACTATCTGGCTTATTTACATTGAGGTGCTTTAATCCTCTCTCAGGATGAGACCACACAACAGTCAAGGTAACACCCTGGTACTTGCTGTTAGGGGAACGAGGCAACAGATGTAAGGTAACATGCTCAATATTTCCACTTATCCAGTCTCTCAGTTGTGAGCTGAGGCTGCTCTCAATTGAGTTACAAGCAAGCTGAAATAATTAAATCTTGAATCCATCATTGTAACACTTATATAAAGTATATGCTTGGAATAGGTGCATAATTTTAAGTTTTAAGTGCTTGAGCATCCAGCAGGCATGTTAATATGTTAAATAGGAGTGAATGGTGACAGATTTTAATGGATGTGCTGATTGAGTGTGAACAAGGTAACATGAAGCGATTCAGGAAAGCCAGTTGGCCAGTTGGCAGTGCTTCTCAGAGGACAACCTGAGAGTGATGTCAGCATACTTTTAGCAAGACAGCAGCTTAATGAATGATGGTGAACAAGTTTCCTTGCCATATCTGCATAAAGTCTGTGTTCACCATTGTGATTTTCGTCAGCACCGCATTGGTTTGGTCTAGAGATGGGTTGTACATCTCAGAGGAGAGAAGCAGGTAGTTGTCATCTGGTTAGATATTGAGCTCAAATACTACTAGGTGAACTATGATACCTAACCTGAAACATTACCTGCATCTCTTCTTTTGTCCTTGCTCTACCTATACACTCACTTTCTCATTACTCTAGACTTGAAGCTTAGTCTCCAAATGAAATGTTATTCTTAATAAAATACTTGTATTGCTGGTGTCCTTACAGAAAAATGTAATTTTTTTTTTTTTTTTTTTTTTTGCCTTTAATGAAATGCACGTAATATTTAATTCAGAAGCCTTGTCAGTCATTAAAAACAATTCATGAGCTTGTTTGAAGAAATAACTTTTTGAACAGCAGGCCATCCTGTAATTCACCATGTCTGATGTGGCTAGCTGAGATGATTGTAATTTGTTTATTCTAGGATACTTTTTTTGTATTTTTAAGCGTTTAGTTAATATAAGCTGCTATGAAAGATTTCTTGTGACTTGATATTTGTGAAGTTTGTTCCTCTAAACTTATGGGGCATCATTGTTGAACATGAAACTAAATTATAAATAGGCTGTTTATAGTTTTCCTCCAAATATTAATAGTGAAAAAATAAATGCTTGAGTAGCCTCAATAACTGAGAGGCCTTCCTAAATAATTATATACATAGTAGATACCTTGTGCACTTGTATGAAATTTTCTCATATCTTAATTGTTCATTTGTACTTTGCAAGTGAAAACCACTGAACTTCACCCTATATTTGACAAGTCTTCATGCAGGATTGATGGTATTACTTTTTATTGAAAGATAATGGTAATGCACAATAAATATAAAAAGTTGGCACTATTTTGTTTTAACCTCGGTTGTAGAACTTAATTTGTTCCAGATGTTGGTTCAACAACCAAACCAATTTTTCCCATAAAAAATAAAGAGAATTTATCTATTCCAGACCAAAAATGTCAGTATTATAATTTATTAATAATAATGCTGTATACTAACTACTATATAAAACAATGTATAAAATTATACAGTGCATGGAAACTGTAAAAATTGAATACTAAATGAAAATCTAACTGAATTACTGTACAGTAAAGGAAAATTTAACTGAAATACTTTGCAGTAAGTGAAAATTTAACTGCCTCTTACCTGTCAACGGAGAGCTAATGGCAAAATTCTAGCGGCTTCAAATCTTGAGGGAGAAAGCTGGTAGGCCTACATGTGAGAGAATGGGTCTGCATGGTTCGCGTGCACATTATAATAAAAAATCCTGCAGCACACAGTGCATAATGAGAAAAAACTCTGACCATGTTTTTGGTTTATAACCGAATTTGCAGTGTATTTTTATATGGTATTTATGGTTGTATTCTCATTTTCTTGGTCTCATTTGATAGAATGAAAGATATATTGCAGAAATATAGATGATTTTCATTGATTTAAAGACTAAAAGCAGCTTGAAATTGAGCCCAAAGTAGCAGAAATATTTGATTATTGCTAATGTTCATGAATAAACAAATCTTGTCACATGTCCAATACACATCAACTGGTGGGTCTAATATGCATTCACAAATGTGCTGATATTATTTATACAATTATTACAATTATGCATTAATTTGAATAACAGTAAATCTTCTATTTTTTGTGTCAATAGAAATTCAAAATGAAAAGCAAGTATAATATAACAGGGGCCTGGAGACTTGACTAATGAACAGATACAATGTTATTTTAGTGTCAGGAATGTCTACACTGTTTATGCTGGACCCTATTTTGAAATTGGCCTTTCTTGAATTTTGTGTGAAATTGGCCAAATTAGTAATTTCAGATCACTTTATTGGGTAGTTTGAAATAAGTAAATGGGCAGTTTCTTGTACCCATTCGATAGAATAAAAGGAGTTCTAGCAAAATAGCTATGAGTTTGATTGACTGGAACAATGGAATTGGCCCAAAATAGGGCTCAAAGTTGGTGAAATTGCCGATCCGTAAATGTTGCTGAGACTGCTAACTTCGCTATAGCGTAATTCTGTAAGTTTTCCATTAAAGTTCATACTTTTGGTTTCATTACCTTTACAAGATACATAGCAAGAGTTCAAGAGATGTTTACTGCACCCGTGTTAGTCACTATACTGACTGAAACCCACTGTGTGGACTCTGGTGATTACGTGATCCAAGCATTGTTGGCTGACAACCAAGACCACGTATGAAAACAACAACCGAATTCCTTGTTCGAAAACTGATTTGTTTGACAGCTAGTCCGTTCGACAACCGAGGTTCCACTGTATTTCAAAATTCTCGTCTCTATTCACCACAAGTGTCATTTACGGCCACGTACTCCCCCTATTAATCCATTTAAATCCAGTCTCACAAAATTGTAAAACCACAATTGTAAACAAACCGGGAACAGGTGGGGTTTGAGCTCATAACTCGCTCCCCATGGATTCAAAATCCACCCGTTCTGTGGTTTATCAAATCTAGTGCTTACTATATTCAGGCTGTGAGCAGTAGAATTATTCAGATTTCAATGTGTAAAATATTTATCATTATGTTACACTTCAATTTTCAGATGTAGGTGTTCCTATAGGGGTCAGTGACTCCATGGAAGTGCTAACACAAGCTCTTATGACTGATGATCTTTCTTGTGGACTCCAGGAAGCTCTGAAGGCTTTACACAAGTAATTTATTTATAATAGTTTTTTAGTTGACTATTTTTAAGTCAGATTCACTTCCTGCACAAACGTGTCTTATCGCAGGACTATAAGAATCACTTGGCTGAATCTTGTTGCTCAGTGATGTAGACTGTGCAAGGGAAGGAGAGAAACTATCATCTATACATGCTCCCTCAGGACCTCTTTCTTAATGTCCAATTGTGGTTGAGCTAAAATGAATGAGACAGGTTTAATTTTCTTAACTTTCTCTGAAGACTGCTAAAAACTCACTTTCTTTAGCTGCTTTTTGCAGATTTGCAGACACGTGGTACAATTCTAATCTGCCTAGGTACACCATCACCATCTGCACTTACCAACTCCAACAATGAATCCTTTCCTAGATATTGCTTTACTTGTACTTCAGTAACATATCAAACCTAAGATTTATTTCCTACACACCATTCTCTCAATCCGGGCTATGGGGGCATTGACCCCGAAAACCCTCTTCAGTCATCTCCAGGTGTACACAAATGTGCACATACATTCAGTGGACACTGTTAGGTACACCCTTCTAGTACTGGGTAAGGCCCACTTTTCCCCCCCAGAATTCTTCATGGCATGGATTCAGCAGGGTGCTGGAAACATACCTTAAATTCTTGTCTATGTTGACGTAATAGCATCGTGCAGTTATTGTGGATTTGACGGCTGGAAATTCATGCTTCTAAACTCTCATTGTACCACATCCAAATGTGTATACCAAATGCTGACCTTTCCTTCTGCATGTTGCAGCAGAAATTGTGGTTTCATCAGACCAGGTGGTGCTTTTCCAATCTTCAGCTGTCCATTTTTGGTGAGCCTTTGCCTACTGTAGCCTCAGTTTCCTGTTTTTAGCTGACAGGAGTAGAACCCAGTGTGGACTTCTTCTGCTGCTGTAGCCCATCCACTTCAAGTTCAATGTGTTTTGTGTTCAGAGATATTTTACATACACTGAATGCATTGTTATTTAAATTACTGTTTCCTTTGTTAGCTTGATCTAGTTTGGCCATTCTCCTCTGACCTCTCATTAGCAATGCATTTTTACTCACAGAACTACTGCTCACTGGGTGTTTTTTTCACATCATTCTCTGCTAGAGGTACTCTGGCACCAACATTTATTCCAGTCACTTGTCACATTTCTTCCCGAATCCAAATGGTTTGAACAACTGAACCTCTTGACCATGTTTGCATGCTATCAGGAATGGTGCTGTTGCCACATGATTGGCTACTTGCATTAACAAGCAGGCGTACCTATATAAAGTGGGAACAAGTATACCTAAAAAGTGCCCACCAAGTGTAGTTGCACATGTTGAAGGAACTGTTTAACAACATACATTCAGCCAAAATTTGAAGATGCAGCAATGGTGTTGTCTGCACTTGTAAAAACATGTGGACAAGTTAGAAAAAAATTAAAAACTGAAATGGTTACCAGTGCTGAAAGATGTTTTTCAAAGAAAAGAAGGAACAGGCCTTCAGCAAGATAAGAGATGTAACATACATAAGATTATTAAAAAAAAAAAAAAAAAGAAACTTCATAGTTCCATGAAACAGGAAAAATATTGAAGATGATTTTCTCAGATTTTTATTAAAAAAAAAAAAGATTTTTTGGGGGAAAACCTGTTGTATTCATTGTATTTTGGGATCAATTCTTCTGCCCTCTATTCACTACATACTCTCTTCCATTATTTTACCAGTGTTTCTGCCTTCATTTTCCCTTTAATTTGCAGTGAATAAAAGCATCATTATTTGCCAGTTTCTGTTGTAAATTTGCATCCTTGTTGTGTGTAAACCTTTGTCATCATTAACAGTATAAGACTTGATAATTGAACATTGTATAACATTACTTTGACACCATTTTTTTCCTTCTGTAACAGTCACTAGGTTCTTCTGTGCTTGTTAGCAAATAACTGTGATGAACTTGGCTACTCAAAACTTGAGGCTCTGCATCAGATCAAGCTCCTGAAAGTTGACTCTCACAAGAAGTTAGGAATGGGTTGATGATGCAGGATTAGCCCTGAAGAGGAAGGACTTGCAAGATCATAAGCTGCTTATGCCTGCCTTACCTGTAAGTTCTGGCTGTTCGTGCAAGGCTTTTTTTTTTCACTGCCACCTGTCCTATAAATTCAAATTTCTCAATGTAATTTTTATTTTAGATATTACATTATTGCAACCAGTTATCAGTCCTCATTGTACTGTATATGTTAATGCAACTCACAGTGCTAGAAAAAGTGGCTTTATAACCCTTGAAACATAAAAATTGCTTCCTTTGGTATAGTAAAAAATATGGACAGCAACAAACTCTCTCTTTGTTGTTAGGCAGTGGCTGGGACACTAGCCTCTAAGTTGCCCACTTAGTTCCTTGTTCTTTACACTTGTGAGGAGATGTCAGGAAGTGACATTACAGATGAGAACAGGCTACTATTTGTTTTACTATGTATGGGGTCTTGCATTACATTATCCCAAGACAGTTGGTGATTGTCTTATTGCATTATCAAAGAATTTTAGTTCAAATACTTTGTGTGTAAGTATACATTGTGATTTTGTGATTCTGAAGACAGTTGTCTTGGCAAGAAGCAGGTGATTGACTTATTCATTAATATTCTTGAATAGCTGAGATATATAAACTGTAATCCCTTTTCTGAACACAAGAACAGTGCTCTGTGGCAGGCCTACTGGTTATGCTACCAGGAAGCTCCTGCCTATAATTGTTAATTCCAATTTTCTACAACTACTGACAGACCAGTTATTAATTCTGATATAAAAATAAGCACTAATGGAAAAGCATTAGTGGGCACTATAGTAAGCCTACTGTCCCATGCTTGGCAGAACCATCTCACACAACCATTCACACTTGTGCATCTGGCAGATCCATCTCATACAACCATTCACACTCGTGCATCTGTCAAAACTATAGTTTGTTGCTTTTGTCTACAATACTCTTACCAAAAGTAAACAATCTAATTTGAATCCATTGCTTGAGCATTAGTTAATAGGTGCTACAGTACTCCTGTATTCTTATTAGATTGAAATACTGTACGTATTTTTTTTACTGTTCGTAACCTTGACATAGTGACTCGCACATTACCTTACACATTTGCTAGGCTCAACTTAATCAGAGAACATTAGATTTAGAGACTTTCATTTTTGCATGTACCATCATAATACCATCTCCTAATACAGCACTTGAATTCTCAAATATTTTTTCTATTGTTAAACATTCGTGACCGACATGTACTCAGTCAAGCTTTAGTCAATTATAAACAGTACATAAAAATATGAACTATTTCTATTTTAGGACTGGTAGAGAGACCCAGGCTTATGATAGTCAGTATTTCGGCGTAAGGGACAGTAAACTTGCTCAAAAATTTTTGATATAAATTCATTTTTGTTTGGTTACATATAGTGATGAAATAATCTACAGAAAGACCCATGTTGTTGGTTTAATGAGTCTGAATTGTTGCTTACTGCTTTTGTTTAAAAGGACAGTGTTTTATGTCATCTTAAGTTGTGTCTTGTTTCCTCAGGTGTGCAGTGACAGTGCAAAAGTTCACCAAGTTCAGTGATAAATCAAAACTGTTGGATCTTGTTTTGCTTTTAAATAGTTATATCTTCACATTGATATAAGATAAAAAATAAAGATTGAAATTTAAAATACTTTGTTTTCAATGTTTTTCATCTAGGATAAAAGATAAAAATAAGACAACGGAATATAAATTAAGCATTAGTCTGTTATGATTTAAATTATTATCTATAGAATGGTATATGCCAAGTGATACATCTAATGTTGAGACAAAATAAAAGTGAGCATCCAATTCCTGTGATAAAGGAATTAGTATAGAGTAGTGATGAAAATAATGCAAATGCAGTAAATTCTCAACATGAGACCTGGAACAAAATCCCCTGGGTCAAGCCATTTAGAAACAGACCAAGTCAGTTGATTACAGAACTGTCCAGGAGAGTGCAACGGAAGTGAACTAGCAGCAGCAACACTCACAGCAAGGGGCATTCTTGAGCTTCCCCAGCACTCAGACATTATGTCTGACGCTGGGTGTGCCTCAACAAGGATCCTGTAGTGCTTGCTGCCTTTACACCTTCTGACATCATCTGCTGCTATGCAGCTGCCACACCCTTCGAGCCCAGTGTGGGCAGGGTTTGTGGCAGCACAAAGTGCCTAGCTTCTCCCTCAGAGCCCCGTGCAGGGCAAGGAATGGGGCTAGGCCTGGGGACAGTTGGTCCCAGAATACAAGGAGGTACTTGTACCTCCCCCCATAGTGGACGTTGGTCTGAGACACTCCAACAAAAAGGAGCCAAGGCCAGGCTGGGTGATTCTACAAAGAACTGTCCATTGTTAAAATCTGAAAAAACTCCATGATGCTAATACTAGCACTATATATTTTTTTTTCAACAAGTCGGCCGTCTCCCACTGAGGCAGGGTGACCCAAAAAAGAAAGAAAATCCCCAAAAAGAAAATACTTTCATCATCATTCAACACTTTCTCCACATTCACACATTATCACTGTTTTTGCAGAGGTGCTCAGAATACAACAGTTTAGAAGCATATACATATAAAGATACACAACATATCCCTCCAAACTGCCAACATCCCAAACCCCTCCCCTAAAGTGCAGGCATTGTACTTCCCATTTCCAGGACTCAAGTCTGACTATATCAAAATAACTGGTTTCCCTGAATCCCTTCACTAAATGTTACCCTGCTCACACTCCAACAGATCGTCAGGTCCCAAGTACCATTCGTCTCCATTCACTCCTATCTAACACGCTCAGGCACGCTTGCTGGAAGTCCAAGCCCCTCGCCCACAAAACCTCCTTTAGCCCCTCTCTCCAACCCTTTCGAGGATGACCCCTACCCCGCCTTCCATCCCCTATAGATTTATATGCTTTCCATGTCATTCTACTTTGATCCATTCTCTCTAAATGACCAAACCACCTCAACAACCCCTCTTCTGCCCTCTGACTAATGCTTTTATTAACTCCACACCTTTTCCTAATTTCCACAAACCGAATTTTCTGCATAATATTTACACTACACATTGCCATTAGACAGGACATCTCCACTGCTTCCAACCGTCTCCTCGCTGCTGCATTTACCACCCAAGCTTCACATCCATATAAGAGTGTTGGTACTACTATACTTTCATACATTCCCTTCTTTGCCTCCATAGATAACGTTTTTTGACTCCACATATACCTCAACGCACCACTCACCTTTTTTCCCTGATCAATTCTATGATTAACCTCATCCATCATAAATCCATCCGCCTACACGTCAACTCCCAGGTATCTGAAAACATTCACTTCTTCCATACTCCTCCCCAATTTGATATCCAGCTTTTCTTTATCTAAATCATTTCATACCCTCATCACCTTACTCTTTTCTATGTTCACTTTCAACTTTCTACCTTTACACACATTCTCAAACTGATCCACTAACCTTCGCAATTTTTCTTTAGAATCTCCCATAAGCACAGTATCATCAGCAAAAAGTAACTGTGTCAATTCCCATTTTGAATTTGATTCCCCATAATTTAATCCCACCCCTCTCTCGAACACCCTAGCTTTTACTTCTTTTACAACCCCATCTATAAATATATTAAACAACCATGGTGACATTACACATCCCTGTCTAAGACCTACTTTTACCGGGAAGTATTCTCCCTCTCTTCTACACACCCTAACCTGAGCCTCACTATCCTCATAAAAGCTCTTAACAGCATTTAGTAACTTACCACCTATTCCATATACTTGCAACATCTGCCACATTGCTCCTCTGTCCACTCTATCATATGCCTTTTCTAAATCTGTAAATGCAATAAAAACTTCCCTACCTTTATCTAAATACTGTTAACAAATATGCTTCAATGTAAACACTTGATCTACACATCCCCTACCCACTCTGAAACCTCCTTGCTCATCCACAATCCTACATTCTCTCTTACCTCTAATTCAATAATAACCCTACTGTACACTTTTCCTGGTATACTCAGTAAACTTATTCCTCTATAATTTTTACAATCATTTTTTTGTCCCCTTTCCCTTTACATAAAGGGACTATACATGCTCTCTGCCAATCTCTAGGTACCTTCCCCTCTTTCATACATTTATTAAACAAAAGTACCAACCACTCCAACACTATATCCACCCCCCTGCTTTTAACATTTCTCTCATGATCCCATCAGATCCAGCTCCTTTACTCCCTTTCATCCTACGTAATGCCTCACGTACCTCCCCCACACTTACATTCTGCTCTTCACTCCTAAAAGATGGTATACCTCCCTGGCCAGTGCATGAAATTACCACCTCCCTTTCTTCCTCAACATTTAAAAGTTCCTCAAAATATTCTCGCCATCTACCTAATACCTCCCTCTTCCCATCTACTAACTCCCCTACTCTGTTTTTAACTGACAAATCCATACTTTCCCTAGGCTTTCTTAACTTGTTTAACTCACTCCAAAATTTTTTCTTATTTTCATTAAAATTTCTTGACAGTGCCTCTCCCACTCAATCATCTGCTCTCCTTTTGCACTCTCTCACCACTCTCTTCACCTTTCTTTTACTCTCCATATACAGTGGTCCCTCTCTTTTCGTAGTTCCTGGCAATTTTAAATTTCGCCAATCATAGCGTTATTATCGTATAAACATGGGCTCGCTTTTCATAAGTTGACTTGCGAGTCGTAATTCATCCCGGACGCGTACCCGTGGCGTGAGCCGTGGCAGCAGCCAGTCTGGCATTATTTACCAGTGAGCGAAGGTCCCCTCACGTGCTCCAGCGAAACATTTCATAATATTCCATTTATTTTAGTGCTTGCAAGTACTAAATAAGCTACCATGACTCCAAAGAAAGCTCCTAGTGCCAAGCCTGTGGTAAAGAAGGTGAGAAATATGATTGAATTTAAGAAAGCCATATATTTATTTTTTATTACTATCACACTGGCCGATTCCCACCAAGGCAGGGTGGCCCGAAAAAGAAAAACTTTCACAATCATTCACTCCATCACTGTCTTGCCAGAAGGGTGCTTTACACTACAGTTTTTAAACTGCAACATTAACACCCCATCATTGAACTATATGATAGTGGTACAAGTGTGGCCGAACTGTCCAGGATGTTTAAGAAACCCTGCACAACCTTATGGTCCACAGTGGCCAAGAAAATGGAAATCAAGGATGCTGTTGTTGCAAAGGGAGTAACTATGCTGACAAAAATGAGATCACCAGCACTGGAAGAGATTGAGAAGTTATTATTTGTGTGGATAAATGAGAAACAATTAGTAGGAGATACTCTTATGACTTAGATTATTTGTGAAAAGGCTAGGCAGTTGCATGAAGATTTGGTAAAGATATTGCCTGCAAATAGTGGTGATGTGAGTGAATATAAGGCCAGCAAAGGCTGGTTTGAGAGATTTAAGAACCGTACTGGCATACACAGTGTGGTAACGCATGGTGAGGCTGCCAGTTCGGACCATAAGGCGGCTGAAAAATTTGCATGAGCTCCAGGAGTACATAGAGGCTGAAGGACTGAAACCTGAACAACTGTTCAGTTGTGACGAAACAGGCCTCTTTTGGAAGAAAATGCCAAAGAGGAAATTCATTACACAAGAGGAAAAGACAATGCCAAGACACTAGCCTATGAAAGACAGGCTGATGCTAATGTTCTGTGCTAATGCTAGTGGGGATTTCAAAGTGAAGCCATTACTAGTGTACCATTCAGAAAATCCCAGAGTGTTCAGGAAAAACAATGTTATGATGAGTAAATTTTGTGTGTTTTGGAAATCTAATAGCAAGGCATGGGTCACGAGGGAAATTTTTGTCGAGTGGTTCAATGAAGTGTTTGGCCCTAGTGTGAAGGAGTATCTCCTGGAAAAGAAATTGGATCTCAAGTGCCTGCTTGTAATGGACAATGCACCTGCTCATCCTCCAAACTTGGATGACCTAATTTTTGAGGAGTTTGGGTTCATCACAGTAAAGTTCTTGCCCCCGAATACCACTCCTCTCCTCCAGCCCATGGACCAGCAGGTCATTGCAAACTTTAAAAAACTTTACACAAGCAATGTTTCACAATATTTCACAAGTGCTTGACTGTGGCTACAGACACTCACTTGACCCTAAGGGAATTTTGGAGAGAACACTTCAGCATCCTCCATTGCATAACCCTTATAGGTATGGCTTGGGAGGGAGTGACTACCAGGACTTTGAACTCTGCCTGGAGAAAATTGTGGCCAGATTGTGTCGACAAGAGGGATTTTGAAGGGTTTGGGACTGACCCTAATGAGCCTATGTCTGTTGTAAAATCAATTGTGGCACTGGGGAGTTCCATGGGGTTGGATGTGAGTTTGGAGGATGTGGAAGAATTGGTGGAAGACCACAACGAAGAGCTCACCACTGAGGAGCTGCAAGAGCTTCAGCAGGAAGAGCAACACATCGCAGCTCAGAATCTTGCTGCAGAGGAGGAGGAAGAGAGATGGAAGAAGGTGCCTTCTTCAGAAATTAAAGAGATTTTTACTATGTAGGGTAAGATGGAAAGCTTTATGGAGAAAGATCACCCTAACAAGGTTGTTGTAAGCCATATTGGCAACATGTACAGTGACAAAGTCTTGGGCCATTTTAGGGAAGTGTTAAAGAGACGCCAGAAACAGAGCTCTTTCCACAGTTATTTTGCGAGACAGGACTCCATTGACTCTCAAGGTGGTCCTAGTGGCATTAAGAAACAGAGAAGACAAGCAACCCCGGAAAAGCAATTGGTACCTGAGGTGTTGCTGGAAGGGGATTCCCCTTCCAAACTATAAACAATCCACTCTTTCTCCGTCTCCAGTCTCCAATACACTAAGAAGAATCTCCAATAAAGGTAAGTTTTATGCTGTTAATGTTTCATTCATCATGTCCCATTGTATTGTTTATGTAGTACATCAATATTTCATGTAAAAAATTTTTTTGTTTCAATAATTCTGGGTGCCAGGAACAGATTAATTGTATTTACATTATTTCTTATGGGGAAAATTGATTCGTAAATCGTAAATTTCGTTTATAGTAACGGCTCCAGGAATGGATTAATTACGAAAAACGAGGGACCACTGTGCTCTGCTCTTCTTATAACACTTCTGCTTTGTAAAAACCTCTCATAAGGTACCTTTTTCTCTTTTATGACACCCTTTACTTCATCATTCCACCAATCACTCCTCTTTCCTCCTGCTCCCACCCTCTTATAACCACAAACTTCTGCCCCACATTCTAATACTGCATTTTTAAAACTATTCCAACGCTCTTCAACCCCCCCCCCCCACTACTCATCTTTGCACTAGCCCACCTTTCTGCCAGTAGTCGCTTATATCTCACCCGAACTTCCTCCTCTCTTAGTTTATACACTTTCACCTCCCTCTTACTTGTTGTTGCCACCTTCCTCTTTTCCCATCTACCTCTAACTCTAACTGTAGCTACAACTAAATAATGATCAGATATATCAGTTGCCCCTCTGTAAACATGTACATCCTGGAGCCTACCCATCAACCTTTTATCCATCAATACATAATCTAACAAACTACTTTCATTACGTGCTACATCATACCTTGTATATTTATTTATCCTCTTTTTCATAAAATATGTATTACTTATTACCAAATCTCTTTCTACACATAGCTCAATTAAAGGCTTCCCATTTACATTTACCCCTGGCACCCCAAATTTACCTACTACTCCCTCCATAACATTTTTACCCACTTTAGCATTGAAATCCCCAACCACCATTACTCTCACACTTGATTCAAAACTTCCCATGCATTCACTCAACATTTCCCAAAATCTCTCTCTCTCCTCTACACTTCTCTCTTCTCCAGGTGCATACATGCTTACTATAACCCACTTTTCACATCCAGTCTTTATTTTACTCCACATAATCCTTGAATTAATACATTTGTAGTCCCTCTTTTTCTGCCATAGCTTATCCTTCAACATTATTGCTACTCCTTCTTTAACTCTAACTCTATTTGAAACCCCTGACCTAATCCCATTTATTCCTCTCCATTGAAACTCTCCCACCCCGTTCAGCTTTGTTTCACTTAAAGCCAGGACATCCAGCTTCTTTTCATTCATAACATCCACAATCATCTCTTTCTTATCATTTGCACAACATCCACGCACATTCAGACTTCCCACTTTGACAATTTTCTTCTTCTTATTCTTTTCAGTAATCTTTACAGGAAAAGGGGTTACTAGCCCATTGTTCCTGGCATTTTAGTTGACTTTTGCAACACGCATGGCTTACGGAGGAAAGATTCTTATTCCACTTCCCCATGGACATAAAAGGAAAAGTAATAAGACCAAGAACTTTTAAGATAAAATCAAAGAAAACTCAGATGAGTGTGTATAAATAAACATGTACATGTATGTGTAGTGTGACCTAAGTGTAAGTAGAAGTAGCAAGACATACCTGTAATCTTGCATATTTATGAGACAGACAAAAGACACCAGCAATCCTACCATCATGTAAAACAATTACAGGCTTTCGTTTTACACTCACTTGGCAGGACGGTAGTACCTCCCTGGGTGGTTGCTGTCTACCAACCTACTAACCTCGGTTGTAGAACTTAATTTGTTCCAGATGTCAATTCAACAACCAAACCAATTTTTCCCATAAAAAATAAAGAGAATTAATCTATTCCAGACCAAAAATGTCGGTATTATAATTTATTAATAATACTGTGTACTAACTACTATATAAAACAATGTATAAAATTATGCAGTACATAGAAACTGTAAAAATTGAATACTAAATGAAAATCTAATTGAATTACTGTGCAGTAAATGAAAATTTAACTGAAATACTTTGCAGTAAGTGAAAATTTAACTGCCTCTTACCTGTCAACGGAGAGCTAATAGCAAAGTTCTAGCGGCTTCAAATCTTGAGGGAGAAAGCTGGTAGGCCTACATGTGAGAAAATAGGTCTGCATGGTTAGTGTGTGCATTATAATAAAAAATCCTGCAGCACGCAGTGCATAATGAAAAAAAAAAACTGACCATGTTTTTGGTTTATAACCGAATTTGCGGTGTATTTTTATATGGTATTTATGGTTGTATTCTCATTTTCTTGCTCTCATTTGATAGAATGAAAGATATATTGCAGAAATATAGATGATATTCATTGATTTAAAGACTAAAAGCAGCTTGAAATTGAGCTCAAAGTAGCAGAAATATTTGATTATTGCTAATGTTCACGTATAAACAAATCTTGTCACGTGTCCAATACACATCAACTGGTGGGTCTAATATGCATTCACAAATGTGCTGATATTATTTATACAATTATTACAATTATGCATTAATTTGAATAACAGTAGATCTTCTTTTTTTTGTGTCAATAGAAATTCAAAATGAAAAGCAAGTATAATATAACAGGGGCCTTGAGACTTGACTAATGAACAGATACAATGCTAATTTAGTGTCAGGAATGTCTACATTGTTTATGATGGACCCTATTTTGAAATTGGCCTTTCTTGAATTTTGTGTGAAATTGGCCAAATTAGTAATTACAGATCACTTTATTGGGTAGTTTGTAATAAGTAAATGGGCAGTTTCTTGTACTCATTCGATAGAATAAAAGG
>NC_091378.1:14084433-14147834 GCF_038502225.1 Cherax quadricarinatus | reverse complement strand
AAAAATTCATTTTGATCTTCGACTCTCAGTCTGGTTAGCGGCTTGCTAAAAACTGAGTCATATTGGGACTTGAGTAGCTCACTCATTTCCTTGCTGTCATCTGTGTAGGACCCATCTTGTTTAAGTAGGGGCCCAATACTGGACGTTGTTCTCGATTTTGATTTGTCATAGGAGAAGAAATACTTTGGGTTTCTTTCAATTTCATTTATGGCTTTTAGTTCTTCCCGCAATTCCTGACTCCTAAAGGATTCTTTTAGCTTAAGTTCGATGCTTGCTATTTCTCTGACCAGTGTCTCCCTACGCATTTCAGATATATTGACCTCTTTTAGCCGCTCTGTTATTCTTTTCCGTCGCCTGTAAAGGGAGCGCCTGTCTCTTTCTATTTTACATCTACTCCTCCTTTTTCTTAGAGGAATAAGCCTTGTGCATACATCGAGTGCCACCGAGTTAATCTGTTCTAGGCATAAGTTGGGGTCTGTGTTGCTTAGTGTATCTTCCCAGCTTATATCGGTTAGGACTTGGTTTACTTGGTCCCACTTTATGTTTTTGTTATTGAAGTTGAATTTGGTGAATGCTCCCTCGTGACTAGTCTCATTTTGTCGGTCTGGGGCTCCACGCATACATGTCTGAACCTCAATTATGTTGTGATTTGAGTATATTGTTTTTGATATGGTGACATTTCTTATCAGATCATCATTGTTAGTGAAGATGAGGTCTAGTGTATTCTCCAGTCTAGTAGGCTCTATTATTTGCTGGTTTAAATTGAATTTTGTGCAGAGATTTAAAAGCTCGTGTGAGTGTGAGTTTTCATCAGAGCTGCCTCCTGGTGTTATTACTGCAACAATATTATTTGCTATATTCCTCCATTTTAGGTGCCTTAAGTTGAAATCCCCCAGGAGCAAGATGTTGGGTGCAGGAGCTGGAAGATTTTCCAGACAGTGGTCAATTTTTAACAGCTGTTCCTGGAATTGCTGGGATGTTGCATCCGGAGGCTTGTAGACTACCACAATGACTAGGTTTTGGTTCTGTATAACTTATTTCCATTGGGGTCCTTAATCTTGTCCCCCAGGATGCGACCCACACCAGTCGACTAACACCCAGGTACCTATTTGCTGCTAGGTGAACAGGACAACAGGTGTAAGGAAACGTGTCGAAATGTTTCCACCCGCTGGGAATCGAACCCGGGCCCTCCGTGTGTGAAGCGGGAGCTTTAGCCACCATGCCACCGGGCCACCAGTGCCTAAACAATCTCACTTAAACACGCGTTACTATGTATGACAAGTGTTACGAAGTACACTAAGTGTACACTTTATCACTTAGAATACACTTGTGTTGATGTAAATATAGGTGAGAGTGGTACACCGCTGGTCGTAATAAACACACTCAACTTCTCAAAGTCACACACTAGGCCCAGCTTCTGGAGAGGTACCAGCGTTTTAATGTGTTTATTATGTGTCAGTGCGTGTCTGCAGTCATTAAATTGGTGTATCAGAAGTTAAACACTACAATCCAGTTGATCAAATAGTCTAAAACAATTTACACAATGTATAACTGGAAGTATAATGATTGCAAATTGTTACTATTACAATTTTAACTAGGTGCTAGACCCTCTAGATGAGATGGCAAGGAACATAGATGTTAACAGGCTGACTCTTGCTTAACACAGTTGAAAGGTAACCGAATTACTCAAGTAAGAAAGTATTCATGAAACTGAACATTATGCAGCAGTAAGCTTGTTCACAGTAAAAATACAAAGCATAAGTTACACACTCACACCACAGATGAACACTGCAATTTGAAATATTACTGGGAATTTAGCAGTAAAGTTTCAGTCTGATCGAGAAAATGTATTAGAAAGCACAGCAATGACACTAGGACAAGCAACTTAATTATGTAACAGTATTTAATAGTTCAGTTACACTAAGCAGAGCATGTATTACACTGATTTATCAAATGTAAGGAGTTGCTACGCTGAAGCACACTCTGAGCCTTTTAAAGTCTTAATACAGGCTTACAAATGACAATTAACTGTTGGGGAAAGCAGCACTTAACACTTCTTGCACAAGTATGACAGATGAATGTTCACTGTGTACAAGCCAATCACCACAAACTATGTTTATAAGTGAACCTCTGGCATGTCCCACTCAAAATGTCAGCACTGCAATGCTCGTCAAATTGTTCTCAAGCCACTACAGGAAACACCGGTATGCCAGCAGCACTGCAGAACATAATACACAGACATGCTGGGCCCTAGGACAGCTATAACTGCAGGCTGCCTTAGCTTGTTCTGGCTAGCTTTTAATGCTGCCCTCAAGCTTGCTTGACTGTGCTCGCCACGCCCGCGCCAACCACCCGGACACCTGCTTGCAGCAGGCAGGCAGGCACACAGGAGACACTTGCAAGATTAGCGGAGTGCAGCACAGAGGACACGGGCACTCAAGCACCCATGTGGTCTGGCAAAAACCGCCTCTAGACCACAAGCAAGTAGAGGCGAATGGCTGACTTCCAAATCGAGGAAGGAGAAGGGACAAGGAAGGGATATTCACCTCGCTAGACACAGGCAATATGGGTGTAGTGGCCTGCAGGTCGCAGTGCAATTTTCAAGGTCATTCACTGGGCCCACAGTCATCTCGAGAGTTACCAACCCTGTACTACTTGTTAATTACTCCAAACCCGCAGCACTTAACACATTTAGCACACGTGTCTTGGAATGACAGACAAATTTTCACTACATAAGAACTAGTTCTCACAACACCGAAGGTACGGCCGGAACACTGTAGAACGTTCACAAAGGCATTCTGGGATTCAGAACAGATGTAGCCTTGGCCTTCACTGGCTGGCTTGGAGCGCTGTTTGGCCAGGATCAGCTAAACTCGCCCTTATCCCATATGTAGATAATGACGACGAGTTAAGGGATACCGGTGAATAGGAAAGTCGAGGAAGGACATTCACCTCACTAGACACACGCAGTATGGGTGTAAGTGGCATGCGGGTCTTATAGTGCCATTTTCAAGGTCACCCAGCAGGCCAGACATTCCTCACTCATTTTAAGCCTACGTAGGTACTGATGGTAGCACAATGGCCTAAGTCAGCGTAATCCACTCATGCAAATAGTTACAACAAATCTGCAGCACTTGCGGAACTCACATATTCGAGTACCAGCGGGGCAGCAAAATACACCTCTACACTGCACGTCGTTGATAGAGGTGAATGGCTGAGTTTAAAGGCGGAGAGTTGGGGATACAGGAGAACAGCAGGGGTAACTGAGCATGCACATTCGCCTTTCTTCACATAGTCAATATGGGCGAAAGTCTCAGGCAGGTGATGCAGTGCCTCGCTCAAGGTCACAGGCTGAGGCAGACTTCTCAAGAGTTACCAAACACTGCAATATTCGTACAAATTGTTACTCACTCCAAACTTGCAGAACTTCTAGCACATGTGTCTTGGAGTGAAAGACGAATATTCAGTGTGTGGACACCTGGGTTACCAACTCACGTAGGACTGCACACTCGTCGTTATTCCTCAGGTTGGTAAAGCGATGAGTTGTGAGCATTTTGAGAGGCACGAGTAGCAGTGGACTAGGAAAATTCGCCTCTACACTGTATGTTGATAGAGGCGAAAGGCTGAGGTCAAATGAAAGGCAGAGGCCTGTGAGGGCCTTTGCAAAAAGGAAAACTATTTCCAGTGTTTCACTAGGTATATCCTTAGTCCTAAGCGATATAAGCTGGGAAGATATACTAAGCAACACAGACCCCAACTTATGCCTAGAACAGATTAACTCGGTGGCACTCGATGTATGCACAAGGCTTATTCCTCTAAGAAAAAGGAGGAGTAATTGTAAAATAGAAAGAGACAGGCGCTCCCTTTACAGGCGATGGAAAAGAATAACAGAGCGGCTAAAAGAGGTCAATATATCTGAAATGCGTAGGGAGACACCGGTCAGAGAAATAGCAAGCATCGAACTTAAGCTAAAAGAATCCTTTAGGAGTCAGGAATCGCGGGAAGAACTAAAAGCCATAAATGAAATCGAAAGAAACCCAAAGTATTTCTTCTCCTATGCCAAATCAAAATCGAGAACAACGTCCAGTATTGGGCCCCTACTTAAACAAGATGGGTCCTACACAGATGACAGCAAGGAAATGAGTGAGCTACTCAAGTCCCAATATGACTCAGTTTTTAGCAAGCCGCTAACCAGACTGAGAGTCGAAGATTGTTATGGGGCTATAGGACCCAACATGTATTTATAAGTAACAGTTACTCTGGAATACCTAATTATATTGAATTGATGGGGACTCAGTTCTAAATGTCATAAGGGCTGATCAACCTTATGACTGAGAGGCAGCTGGGTCAAGCCTTTTTCTCAATATAATAGGTTATCCTATAGACACACACACAATTTAAATAAGTAGTTTATAAAGTTGTATTTCTTTTTGTAAAAGTAAAATTAAGGTGTGGTAGAATTGTGGTAACTGGAGAATTGTGCTTGACAACAGTCTTTTGTTTTGGTGGGAGGAGCTTAGCTAGGCTTCTCTCTCTCTCCCTCTCTGACTCTCTCACTCTCTGTGGCTGACCTTCAACCTGGCAGGATCTCTGGGTCCTTCTCCTATCTTTTGGGGCATCATGTGTGCTCCAGGGGTGAGTTTTTATAATTTAAGTTTTGGCCACCATACCCAGGGTGACTAAAGTGTGTCAAAACACTGGTTAGCCCAGAGTTATGTCAGGAAGAGTGAAGGACAAGAGTTGTTGCAACACACCATGTGGAGCACAGGCATGGAGTGTGTAGATTTTGTTTTGAAAATGGAGGCTGTGATTGTATATTCTGTACATATCTATTGAGAATACAGTTATATTTTTATAGTAGTAGTTTACATAACCTGTGAAGAGGGCTGGTGAAAGAGTATCAGAGACACTCAAGATGATCAGCCATGATGTATTACCCCTAGACAAATAAGGCCATTAAGTAAAAGCTACCCCACACTAGAACATGTAGTGAGAACCTTACCATCCAAGAAATAAGGGAAACCAACGTAACATGGGGGCCTGTCCGGGATTTGTACATGTCTCAGGATCTCATCATCCTGTTCCTGTGTATAGTGACTAAAATCAGACTCTTAAAATGGGCTTTGTTCCTACAGCCTTTTAATTTGAAAGTTAAATATATAAAAGGCTCAGAGAATGTGGTTGCTGATGCTCTCTCTAGATGTTTCATGTAGATGCATGGTGCGTACTTTGTACATAGTGTTTGTCATGTGCTGACCTTGTTGTTTTTGCAGTGGTGCACTCTTGGCGAGCCTGAGTACTCCCTACCAGCCATCTGACTGTGAAGGAGTCGAGTCAGAGCCAAAAGTGTGACGAGGGTCAGGGTGTACTTAAATGTGAGTTGAGGCAGTGGTTGACAACCTTCGGTAACATGAGACGTTCAGGAAGGTATGTGATGTTGTGTCTTGGTGTGCTCTATATACAAAACGGCCCGACGGTTTGCCTTTGTGGTCCCCTGGACCCCACCATATTCTATGTCAGCCTCCTCTTCATAAGTTTGGAGGATCTGTGTGGAGTGGGACCTCGGAAGATGGGCTTGAGTGCCTGACCATGTTAAGGATCGTGAGTGTTGACTGGAAGTCTCACTGTTTGGTTCGGCCACCAAGTGAGAGAAACCTTGACATGTTTTGTGAAGTTTCCTGCCTGGTGTACACCTGACTGCTCTGGGTTTGGCTCTACTCTCGTCTCCTGATCAGGAAGATGCCACCCTGGAGTACCAGTTGCTTGCTGGATTACCGTAGCAGAGGCACAGGCCTGTTGGTGCGGGCTTTCACAGTGGGCATTGTGTGCAATTTTTGCATTGTAATGTGTATTGTTTAAAAGTCACTAAAATTGTAAATAGTTACACCCTTGAGTATATGGGTATGGTTAAAATGCTTTTCTAAAAAAATTCTGCAATCTGTTGTAAATAACAGTAAAGTGAAGAGTAGTTATGGTGCTAGGAAATATGTAGCATTTCTAGTAGTCTTGTTTACCGCCTTCAGACTTAAGCAATATACTTTTTACTAGCCGTATCCAGAGGGACACAGCTAGCTTTTGTGAGACTTCGTCTGGAGGTGGGGGTGTTATGGGGCTATAGGACCCAACATGTATTTATAAGTAACAGTTACTCTGGAATACCTAATTATATTGAATTGATGGGGACTCAGTTCTAAATGTCATAAGGGCTGATCAACCTTATGACTGAGAGGCAGCTGGGTCAAGCCTTTTTCTCAATATAATAGGTTATCCTATAGACACACACACAATTTAAATAAGTAGTTTATAAAGTTGTATTTCTTTTTGTAAAAGTAAAATTAAGGTGTGGTAGAATTGTGGTAACTGGAGAATTGTGCTTGACAACAGTCTTTTGTTTTGGTGGGAGGAGCTTAGCTAGGCTTCTCTCTCTCTCCCTCTCTGACTCTCTCGCTCTCTGTGGCTGACCTTCAACCTGGCAGGATCTCTGGGTCCTTCTCCTATCTTTTGGGGCATCATGTGTGCTCCAGGGGTGAGTTTTTATAATTTAAGTTTTGGCCACCATACCCAGGGTGACTAAAGTGTGTCAAAACACTGGTTAGCCCAGAGTTATGTCAGGAAGAGTGAAGGACAAGAGTTGTTGCAACACACCATGTGGAGCACAGGCATGGAGTGTGTAGATTTTGTTTTGAAAATGGAGGCTGTGATTGTATATTCTGTACATATCTATTGAGAATACAGTTATATTTTTATAGTAGTAGTTTACATAACCTGTGAAGAGGGCTGGTGAAAGGGTATCAGAGACACTCAAGATGATCAGCCATGATGTAAGTATTACCCCTAGACAAATAAGGCCATTAAGTAAAAGCTACCCCACACTAGAACATGTAGTGAGAAGCTTACCATCCAAGAAATAAGGGAAACCAACGTAACAAAGATCAAAATGAATTTTTTATGAGAGAGCCACAAAATTTGATTAACACAAGCCTATCCGATGTTATCTTGACGCCAAATGACTTCGAACAGGCGATAAATAACATGCCCATGCACTCTGCCCCAGGGCCAGACTCATGGAACTCTGTGTTCATCAAGAACTGCAAGAAGCCCCTATCACGAGCCTTTTCCATCCTGTGGAGAGGGAGCATGGACACGGGGGTCGTCCCACAGTTACTAAAAACAACAGACATAGCCCCACTCCACAAAGGGGGCAGTAAAGCAACAGCAAAGAACTACAGACCAATAGCACTAACATCCCATATCATAAAAATCTTTGAAAGGGTCCTAAGAAGCAAGATCACCACCCATCTAGAAACCCATCAGTTACACAACCCAGGGCAACATGGGTTTAGAACAGGTCGCTCCTGTCTGTCTCAACTATTGGATCACTACGACAAGGTCCTAAATGCACTAGAAGACAAAAAGAATGCAGATGTAATATATACAGACTTTGCAAAAGCCTTCGACAAGTGTGACCATGGCGTAATAGCGCACAAAATGCGTGCTAAAGGAATAACAGGAAAAGTCGGTCGATGGATCTATAATTTCCTCACTAACAGAACACAGAGAGTAGTCGTCAACAGAGTAAAGTCCGAGGCAGCTACGGTGAAAAGCTCTGTTCCACAAGGCACAGTACTCGCTCCCATCTTGTTCCTCATCCTCATATCCGACATAGACAAGGATGTCAGCCACAGCACCGTGTCTTCCTTTGCAGATGACACCCGAATCTGCATGACAGTGTCTTCCATTGCAGACACTGCAAGGCTCCAGGCGGACATCAACCAAATCTTTCAGTGGGCTGCAGAAAACAATATGAAGTTCAACGATGAGAAATTTCAATTACTCAGATATGGTAAACATGAGGAAATTAAATCTTCATCAGAGTACAAAACAAATTCTGGCCACAAAATAGAGCGAAACACCAACGTCAAAGACCTGGGAGTGATCATGTCGGAGGATCTCACCTTCAAGGACCATAACATTGTATCAATCGCATCTGCTAGAAAAATGACAGGATGGATAATGAGAACCTTCAAAACTAGGGAGGCCAAGCCCATGATGACACTCTTCAGGTCACTTGTTCTATCTAGGCTGGAATATTGAGGATCCCCTGTCTGAATGGATATAAGCTGGCATACCAAAAATAGACAACAACTGTGAAAGACAACTAATAACAGTTGAAGCAGCCATATTTGCACAGGGGAATACAAAGGGAAACCTTGAATATTCATCTACTATGTTAAGGAAATACCTATTCTGATTTGTGCTTGGTAGAGGTCCTTTGAAATCTATATTCAATCTTTCGAAAGGCTGGGTGGATTTTATGAGATGAGTCTTCTCTGGCTGATGAAAGTTTGGCTTGCACTCTGCACATACTCTGCATGCTCTGATCACTTGTCGCACATCTTCCACTGAGTAGGGCATGTTCTTTGATTTGACAAAATGGTACAGGCGTGTAACTCCTGGGTGACACAAAGCCTTGTGGAGAGCTGAGAGTGATTGCAAATCATGACATGCTGCTCCACAGTGGGACCTAGAGAATGCATCAGGTGAGATGTTCTCTTGACCCGGTCGGTACAGAATATCAAAGTCATAACACGATAGTTCCATCCTCCAGCGTAATATCTTGTCATTCTTTATCCTACTTTTGTGCTTCTTGTCGAACATATACATCACGGACCGTTGGTCAGTCCTTATGGTGAAATGTCTACCAGTTAAATAATGCCTCCAGTGGCGAACTGCTTCTATGATGGCCTGGGCTTCCTTTTCTACAGCAGCATAACATTTCTCTGATCCTTGAAAAGTTCTCGAAAAGAAGGCTACTGGTCGTCCTGCCTGAGATAAGACTGCAGCAATGGCAATGTCAGATGCATCCGTTTCCACTTCGAATGGTAGGGACTCATCAATGGCTTGAACTACTGAGTTTTCAATGTCCTGTTTGAGAGTATGGAAAGCGGCTTCTGCTTCCTTTGTCACAGGAAATGTGGTAGCACTCAATGGGCGGACTTTACTTGAATAGTTGTAGATCCATTGTGAGTAATAAGCAAAGAGACCAAGAGTTCTTCGGAGTGACTTTTTGTCTTGAGGCATTGGAAGTTCCCGTAGAGGTCGTAGTCGTTCAGGGTCTGGGAATATTGAACCTCCTTCCACTACATAACCAAGGATGCTAAGCCTTTTAGTTGAAAAAGTGCACTTTTCCTCATTGTAACTGATATTTTTCTTCTTGGCGGCTTCCAAAAACTTATCAAGGTTTGCATCATGTTCCTCCTGGGTCTTGCCACAAATGGTAACATTATCTAAATACGCGTAAGTTCCCATGAGTTGCTCTTCCTGAATGAGTGAATCCATAATTCGTTGGAAGCAGGCTACCCCATTGGTGACTCCAAAAGGGACTCTGGTAAACTGATACAGGCCATCACTAGCCTGAAACGCTGTGTATGGTTTATCTTCATTCCTTATAGGGACTTGATGATAGGCACTCTGTAGATCAATTGTGCTAAACACATAGTACTGAGCAATTTTGTTCACTGTATCGTCAATTCGAGGTAGAGGGTACCCATCAAGAAGTGTAAATTTGTTGATTGTCTCAGAGTAATCGATAGCCAGTCTCCGTTTCCTATAACCATCTTTAACAACAACAACCTGTGCACGCCAAGGGGAATCACTCGGTTCTATAATACCCTCCTTCAGCAGCCTCTGAGTTTCTTTCTCAATGAACATCCGATCCTCATAAGAATAGCGGCGTGACTTAGCTGATATAGGATGGCAATCCGCGGTAAGATTTGCAAACAGCTTTGGTGGGTCTACCCTTAAAGTGCTAAGTCCACAGACAACAAGAGGAGGCAGTTCACCTCCATATGTTAAGGTGACACTACCATGCAGCTTCTGAAAGTCCTGACCAAGGATAACATCAGAGCACAGTTGTGGCAGAATAGCTAAATGTACATCTTGATAATCCTTTCCATTAACTCTGAGATTTACCTTACAAAACCCTAAGGTCTGAATAGAGAGAGATGTTGATGCCATGGAAACGGTACCTGATGAGTGATGTAGAGTCAAGGAGAGCCGTTTAACTAAGTCAAGGTTGATGAAACTCTCTGAGCTGCCACTATCAATAAGACCATCTACTTCTGTTCCTTTGATGAATACTTTCACAACTGCCTTTGACAGTGAATTTGGAGTAGCCGCAGAAGTCACTGTTGCTTGAGTCGCATGATCACTGGAATGTGTGGAGGCACTAGCTCTTGTTGATGCATTAGCACGACATACTTTAGCAAAGTGACCTTTCTTGTGGCATTTATGGCACATTGCTTCACGAGCAGGACACTTTGGACGTGGATGTCTTGAAAAACCACAAAAGAAACACACCGTACCTGCTGCTGCTGTCACTGAGGCAGGTTCCCCAGTAACTTCATTGCAAGAGTCTTGGTCAGGAATTGCAGCACTTACCACTCGAGAAGGCTGAGTGGTACTGTATACTTCAGAATTCTTCTGGGCTGAATCTAGAGCTCTTGCCTGGTCAAAGGCAGCGGCTAAGTCGAGAGTTTTATTCTCCAATAAACGCTGCCTTATTATTGGTGATTGCAGGCCACTGATAAAAGCATCCCTGATGGACTCTTCACAATACTGAGCAGCTGTCACTGCTTGGAAGTGACAGTCCTTACCTAAAATTTTCAGTGCTTGAAAGTATTCCTCTAAGGACTCATCAATCTGCTGGCGGCGAGTTGCAAGGCGATAGCGTGCAAAGATTTCATTTGTAGGTTTAATATACTGAGACTTGAGGGTTTTGATAGCATCTTCGTAGGTATTACACTCAGAAATAGCCTCATATATCTTAGGTGACACAAAATTGATGAGCAGACTTAGTTTATCTAGATCTTCTTTAGGAAGGGCTCCCAAGAAGTTTTCGAAAGTCTTAAACCAGTGCTTCCATTCCTGAGCAGCCGTTGATAAGCTGGGGTCACAGTCTAGCCTCTCAGGTTTCAGTAAACGCTCCCTGTTGTGACGTAGTCTAGCGCAGGATCACCACCAGGTAGCCCAGGATTCTATGTTCAATAAATTGTTGTGATAGAAACACAGGCCTTATCTCTAGGCTTTATTGAACATAGAATCTTCATAGTACTTCTGCAACAACAAAATATAATGACTAGTACATCTAATAATGGCTTCTACAGGGATGGTGATGTCTTGCATATGTCAAGAGAAAAGTTATAACTACAGGCCACATATTTAAACTCACCATGTAATCTGCATCGCTGATAAATGGATAAAGTAGGAGAGAATCACACACCATGTGTTGGTGCCCATGACACACACCAAACTGTTGTTGTTGTTAAGGGCCCCTAGAGGTGGTGCAGTATTATCCTGCTGCTGCTCCCCACAGGACCAGTATCACTACAGGCTATATGCTGGATATGGGTGCTGAAATTCAGGTTGTTGTCAAGGTATAAGCCTAGGAATTTTCCCCCATTATTTCTGGTAATTAGAGTGTTGTCAATCTTAATGTTAATTTGTGCATCTCCTGCTCTGCTACCAAACATAATATAGTAGGTTTTGTCAGTGTTAAGCGTAAGTTTATTGGCTGTCATCCAAGTCGATATTTTAATCAGCTCCTCATTCACAATGGTGTTGAGGGTGGCAAGATTAGGGTGAGAGATGACATAAGTCGTGTCATCAGCAAAGAGAATGGGTTTCAGGTGTTGGGATACGTTTGGAAGATCATTGATGTATATGAGGAAGAGCAGGGGACCAAGGACACTTCCCTGCGGAACTCCAGTATCAAGTGGCCGTGTTGTTGATGCTGTGTCTTTAATGGTGACATACTGATACCTATTAGTAAGGTAAGATTTGAAATAAGCAAGTGCATGGCCTCTTATACCATAATGGTCAAGTTTGTGGAGTAGGATGTCGTGGTCTACTGTGTCAAAAGCTTTTCTTAGGTCAATAAAAATTCCTAGTGGATATTCCTTATTTTCCAATGCTGTGTAAAGCAGATCTAGCATTTTTATGATTGCATCATTAGTGCTTTTATTTTTCCTGAATCCAAATTGGCAGGGGTTGAGTATGTTTTGTGCCGTTATAAATGAATATAGTCTCCTGTGCACGAGTTTCTCAAAGATTTTGGATAGCAATGGTAAGTTTGATATTGGCCTATAGTTGTTTAAGTCTGTAGGGTCACCACCTTTATGTATTGGTGTAACCCTTGCCATCTTGAGTAGTTTCGGGAAGGTGCTAGTTTCTAGTGACTTGTTAAAAAGTAATGAAATAGCATGCGAAAGGACATGGGCCGCTCGCTTGTACAGTAATGGTGGGACATGAGACAGATTCCCCGAGTTATTTTTAAGTGACTTTATAATCTCGGTGACTTCCGTGGGCTCAGTTGGTGCAAGATAGAAGGAATTTGGGAAATTCCCATCTAGGTAGTCCCCGGCATGGGCATTGGTATGTGGGATTTTATTGGCGAGATTAGATCCTATGGTTGAGAAGAAGTCGTTTATCTTGTTAGCTGTGTCAGTGGGATGTAGTGGTGTTTCATTAGGTTTAGTTAGGACAATATTCTTGTTTTTTTTCAGTTTGTGGGTCCCTAGAATCTGAGAGAGTGTTTTCCAGGTCTTTTTTATATCTCCTCTAGTGTCTGTGAATCTACTGGAGTAGTATAGTTGTTTGGCTTTCTTTATTACTTTGGTGAGAACTGATGAATAGTGTTTAAGAGTATCTTTGTGTATTAAGCCCTGTCTATATTGCTTTTCATATTGGTGTTTCTTGTCAATGGATTTCAGAATGGTGCTGGTTAGCCATGGGCAACCAAGCCGTTTGTTTGTGATCTGTAAAAATGTCTGTCCAGTCATCAATACCATTGGCCTTGGAGAATTCTGTAGGCCAATCAACAGTCTCTAGGTCAGCTGTGAACTTCCTTACTGAGGCCTCGTCATGGAGTCTAAATGAGACTTTGTTGTATTCAAGTGGTGGTTTACTAATGTTTGTCAGGAGGAAGGTAGGGTAGTGGTCTGTAGTGCTATCTGTGATTATCCCTGATTTAAGGGGGGCTAGTATATTGGTCCATATGTGGTCTATTATGGTTGCACTTGTCTCAGTGAGCCTGGTTGGTTTAGTTATTGTTGGTATGAGAAGTGTGTTGTTCATATTGTTGATGAAATCAGTTACAGGCTGATCATCTAGTAAGCCAAGGTTGATGTTGAAGTCTCCAGCTAAGAGAAGGTGGTGCTTATTCATTTGTCTGTTTGTTATTAGTGACTTTAATTTCTCACTGAAATTTGGGATGTTTGTGTGAGGTATCCGGTAAATGGCACCGATTGTTATAGGCGTCTTAAGGTTTTTTACAGTAAAATTAGCAAAAATGTATTCCCCATATTGGAGAAGGGTGTCTTTAGTGATTCAAGGAGTGCCAGGAGGTCATCATAGTGTTTGCTTAAGGACCTGATGTTGTAGTTAAGTACTGATAGACTTTTAGCATTGTTTAGGATAGTGCTGGCTTGTGTTGCTGTGTAATAAAGGCAGTTACTTTCCAATAGGTTTTGATTGGGTGTCAGATTATGGAGGTTTAGATCAGGGTCAACGTGATCAATCATCTTCTAGGTTTAAATTATGGTTATTTATATCCTGAGTTGTGTGTTGAGTTCTAGTACTGATATCTGTAGTGGTGGGAAGTTTGGATAAGTATATAGCTAGAGTATTTTGGTCATATAGAGTATAGTCACTACTACACATAATGAAGTTGATGTTGTCTATATGTTTACCTGGAGAGAGTTTCGGGGGTCAACGCCCCGGCGGCCCGGTCTGTGACCAGGCCTCCTGGTGGATCAGCGCCTGATCAACCAGGCTGTTGCTGCTGGCTGCAGCCACAGCCCGGCTGATCAGGAACTGACTTTAGGTGCTTGTCCAGTGCCAGCTTGAAGACTGCCAGGGGTCTGTTGGTAATCCCCCTTATGTGTGCTGGGAGGCAGTTGAACAGTCTCGGGCCCCTGACACTTATTGTATGGTCTCTTAACGTGCTAGTGACACCCCTGCTTTTCATTGGGGGGATGGTGCATCGTCTGCCAAGTCTTTTGCTTTCGTAGTGAGTGATTTTCGTGTGCAAGTTCGGTACTTGTCCCTCTAGGATTTTCCAGGTGTATATAATCATGTATCTCTCCCTCCTGCATTCCAGGGAATACAGGTTTAGAAACCTCAAGCGCTCCCAGTAATTGAGGTGTTTTATCTCCGTTATGTGCGCCGTGAAAGTTCTCTGTACATTTTCTAGGTCGGCAATTTCACCTGCCTTGAAAGGTGCTGTTAGAGTGCAGCAATATTCCAGCCTAGATAGAACAAGTGACCTGAAGAGTATCATCATGGGCTTGGCCTCCCTAGTTTTGAAGGTTCTCATTATCCATCCTGTCATTTTTCTAGCAGATGCGATTGATACAATGTTATGGTCCTTGAAGGTGAGATCCTCCAACATAATCACTCCCAGGTCTTTGTTGTGCTGGAATGAACTAAAGTACAACTAGGTATAAACTAGTAATATAAAAATACAAATTTAAAATAGAACAAGACTCTCACTTGTAATTGCAATTGCACTAAGGTCTAATATAATGACTTTTGTGGAGTCTATGTTTTGAGCTAGAATTAACTATAGTACAACTAGATTTAATCTAATAATATAAAAATACAAATTAAAAATAGCACCAGTCTCTCACTAGTAATTGCACTATGGTCTAATATAATGAATTTGGTATTGACTATAGTACAACTGAGTTTAATCTAATAATATAAAAAAGGCACAAGACTCTCAATTGTAATTGCACTAAGGTCTTATATAAGTTGTTTACAAGAATTAGAGTATAACTAGATTTAAATTGACAGGATAAAATACACAAGTTAAGGTAGCAAAAGAATAATAATAAAAAAAAAATTATAAAAATAAAAATGGCAATGACTTGGTTATAATATGCTAGTAAGATGGTAGACAGGATAATATAAAAGTTGTAGTTGAAAATACTAGTTTAAAAAAATATAGAATAAAATGGTCAATAAAAGAGGTTCACAATAAGTTTGATCAATATAGTTTAAAGCAAAATTGGGCAATAATAGGGATTTTAGAATAAAATTGGGCAATTGAGTATTTCTTAAAGTGAGGTAGAATTATTGAGGACAAGTTATGGCTAGTTTATAATAAAATAAGATGGAACAGTGATGCGGTAAGTTGTAAAAAAAGGAGATAGATTCTGTAGATATTAAACAAATTAAGACTATGAGGTAGAATGGTCATTGAATACAACAATGACAATCAAAAGTAGTTGGGGTATTAGAATTTTAGGGGGGGCACAAATTTATGACAATATAACACTAACTGTGGACTGTGGGTATTATCTGCACTTTACTCTGATTCTGTTAGTCCAGCCTCACTTAGGAATGTTTTAAGGTCATGTTCTGTAGAGATGAAGTATCTCTTCCCAGTGGGCTGTTTCCTAACTGCGATTTTTCCATCCCTCACAAAGCACTGGTGGATTTTTTGGGCATAGTGTAATTTTCTTAGCCGATAAAGAAGGTTTTGTCTTGTTTTGGTAAGGCACTCATTGACGTAAACATCAGTTTTCATAGAAATAGATGTTTTAGTAGGTTGTTTCTTTGTAGGCTAGTTTGGAATTTTAACAGCACTGTTTTTTTACCTGCTTGGTAGCCCATCAGTTTGCAATCCTTTAGGTCATCACTACGTATGTTAAGGCGAAGGTGGTCCTTGATAAGCTGTAGGGTGGTCTCCATGCAGGTCTCTTGGGTGACTGTGGGTGGGAGATGTTTGCTGTTAACTACAACAGCGTCAGATAGCTGCTGTTGGTCATTATGGTCTTGGAAGTTGGTTATGACATTGGCAAGTTGTTGGTCCACTCTTGATCTTTCCTCTGTAATGTTGGTAGTAAGTAGGGTGACTTGGTCTTTTAGAGTGTTGATGGTGTCTAGGGACTGGGTGCGGGTGTTGCTTTGTTGTTCCAGAGTGTCTAGTTTATGTTCAAGAGCAGTGATCTTGTTGAGGTAATCTGCATTGCTAGCTTTTAGTTCCTGCATTTCTTGAGTTAGTTTGGTGATCGTTTGGTTCTGAATCGTAAGGAGTTTAGCTATTTCTGGGTCGGTGATCTTCTTGACATCAAATACTGGGAAGGAGTTATGTTGGACTGTGGCGGTGGCCATGTTTGTTGTTGTCTGTCGTGTGTTGTGGTGGTGACGGTGGGTGATGAGGGTTGTGTCCTGGCTGGCAGTATCACAAGTTTTCCTCGTGTTTTTACTGCTCTCACCTTTGATGTTAAGAGTCCTTAGCTGGTTACTGGATCTTCTTTTATTGCTCTGACCCTTGTCCATTGGCTGTGGCTTCAGGTGAATAATAGGCGATGGGTGAATGGCTTGAAATGTTTTGGTACTAAGTGTACCCCAGATCAAGGGAACAGTTTGTAAATGTCATGCAATGTTTTAAGTGTTATTGGTGTTATACCCAAATTCATAAGTGTGACAGTCAAAAAACAATCTGCAACATCTGCTCTGGTGAGCATAATTTCAAGGACTGCTCTAATAGAAACAACCCTAAGTGTGCCCTCTGTAAGGATAAACATCATGCTGTATCCCCAAGCTGTCCTACATGGAAATCTACAATACAGAAAATTCTGGATGCCAGGAAGCAGACAAGTACTCAGAAAACCACAACCCAACCCCCTCCAAGCATGTCCCAGGCTACATTCCCTAGTCTCCCTGGAGCTGGCGTGACTCCTACTGACACCTCTATTGCCGCCTCTTCAACTTCCAATGTTTGGAATACTGCCTCTCCTGCTGTGCCTTACCTCGCAGCTCGCCCCCATGTACTCCAGGTGCAAGGTATAACATCGATCCCTAAGGCTCCATGATTCTCTGAGGTGGATATTGATGTTTCTGTTGGTTAAGGAGGTGACAGGTAACAATGTTAAACTGTTCCTGTTTTCAATGACTTATTAGAGGCTAATGGGATCAGTCCCATAATAATACCACATAATGTACAGTTACTTATGAACCAGTCCCCTCATGGCAGGCAGTGTGAGCCCTCCCCTTCACCTGAACCTATGCCTACTTCTTTCCACCATCAAGCCTCAACCATGATTGATGACCAGGTTGCATTAACGCCTCCACCCGCTATGTTCACACCTCCCATTGAACTTGCACCATTGAACTTGCCGCTATTGAAGCTGATCCTTCAGTTCCTATACTTCCCCAAGATACTTCTAGTGGTCTACCCCAATTACCCTTGTGGACCCGTCTCTCTCTTCTGGCCTCTGTTGTGCCTTTACACGCTGACACTGAGAATCCTACAGCTCCGTGACAGATGACGATTCTGAAGCTTCTGTTGATGTCACCACTACCAGTGAGGACGGGGAACTTGTCAGTATTCAACAAACCACACAGAACTACCCTTCGATGAGTCGAGCATGGAGAGCTTACATACCACAGGCGGGATTGAACGCGCGGTCAGAGTGTCTCAAAACTCCAGACCATCGCGTTAGCCGCTGGAGTCTGGAGTTTTGAGACTCTCTGACCGCAGGTTCAATCCCGCCCGTGGTATGGTTTGTTTGCAATCGTGTCATTACGATTTCGTGAGTCATGGAGAGCTTACATTCGGTCAGCAAATACAATTTCCGGAATCTATCCTCGGTCCGTAAAAAGCGTACGAACAGAAGGAAATAATGGGGATTACCGTTTTCCAAGTTAACATTCAACATTTCTTTAACAACAAGTACCTCCTTAAAGTGGAATTACACAATCATAACCCTGACATCATCTTCCTGAATGAGGTTGCTGCAAGGGCAGACCAACATATTAAATTACGTGGTTACTCTACTGTTGAGAAATCGAGATGGCTCCATAGTGGCGTAGCCATCCTAGTTAAACTACGGTATATCTTTCGGACCATACACATTGACGAAGACACCATTCTTGCAGTAGAACTGTCGACCTCGTATGGTCAGTTAATTGTTGGTACTGTCTACTTTCCTCCTCGACAGTCGTATATAGAGTCCATTCCCCTCCATTGGATATGAGAGGAATGTTCCCACATTACTTGCAGGTGATTTTAACGCCCATTACCCTGCCCTCTTCAACTGTAGAGCTGGCCAGCCGATGGGGGACTTAAGGGTCAACAACTCTTTAACATAATGACAGCACAACACCTCTTTTCAGGGCCCTTTTTTCAGTCCTTTGTCGGCTATAGTCCGGGGACCCTGATATAGCCTTAACCAATAGAGATTGTGACCTCTACCACTGCAGGGTCTCTCCTGGTGGCAAAGTGGGTTCCAACCACATCCCTCTTGTCATTACTCTGCAGGCATCACCGTCTCGGACACCCACTCCTCCGAAACTTAACCTAACCTCTCTGGGCTTTGATCCATTCTGAGACTACTTGTGCCATGATGATACTATCTCCCTTGATGACCAGCCTGTAACGCTGATTGATGCCGCAATTAACTCTTTGCACGGACGAATAATAGAAGCGACTCATGTGGTTTGTCCAAAAACTACGTCAGAGCTTTACCAGCAATATAAACCTACTAGAGAAATTAGAGATTGCATGAGGACTTATCAAACTGAATATAATAGGCACTACCTAACTTGTCTGCCCCCACGGGCAATCTTGCAGGGGTTGAGAAGTGTTACTTGCCTTGATCTCCCAGCACAAGAGCGAGTTACGGAAATATCTCATTCTCCAAGCTAACCAGTATAAACGTCAGCCTGCAAAGTTCTGGAGCAAGATCCGCCAGCTTTTAGGGGCCAAACATAAGACTTGCAGTTATCTAATGCATTTCTTCATTGATGGGGATGATGAGAACATTGACTTACACCTTGATAATCCACAAAACCAGGCCACTCTGATGGGTGAAGTGTGGGCGAAAATTCTTATGCACAATGCGAGTAGACATTTTAATAATACGTACTACTCATTATCAATGGGTTAACGAATAAAGGGATTACAACCTAGCTGATTTACACCTGCTACCTCTAACTCTTGAAGACTATCCTCTCACAAGACCTATCACCCTCAGAGAGATGTGTCAAGTTCTCGGTAGAATGTTGAATAAGGCCCTGGGTCTTTTGGGCATAACAGTAAGGCAAGTTAAGTTCTTACCCAGAAACTGCAAATTGTCTCTTGTGAATATCTTCGATGCCATCTTGGCCTCGGGACACTTTCCAATTGCTCTTAAGACAGCGAAGATGATATTTATTGCCAAACCCAATATAGACCACCATAATCCAGATAACTATCTATCGATCTCTTTACTTGAGGTCACGGGTAAAGTCCTGGAGAAAATTGTCTCACAAATTAAACTATTACATGGAATACAATCACCTTTTCACTGAGAAACAGTTTGGGTTCTGAACTCACAGAGGAACCCAACATGCTATCAATATCATTTTCGATGCTGTTGCCAGCCTGCAGAAACTGGGTAATCTTGCCCTTATTGACACCAGGGATGTTCACAAAGCTTTTGACAGTTTGTGGCATGATGGACTCACTTTTAAACTGGTCGACCTCCCTGACCACAAGTGGACCTTTCTCCGCTTTATATAGAACTTCCTATCACACAGAAAAATCTTCCCTTCCTTTAATGGCTGAGCTATTTACTCCAACTGCTGGAGTACCACAGGGCTCATGCCTCAGCCAGATATTATTCAACATCTATGTCAAAGATCCCCTCAAGCTGAGTTTAATGATACATTTATTACCCAGTTTGCTGATGATGTTTTTCATGTCATTTCATCCGCTCCGGTGACTGGCAAATATAAGCGTGAGAAGGTAATTGAAAAAATGAATACTGAACTGCGTAGAACAGCAAACTGGGAGAAGAAATGGCATATCACAACAAACCCAGATAAAGTCCTTATCAGTACCATCAGCTGTTTTTCCTCAACTATAGAGGACAATGGGGTATCTCCATTCAGGGTATGCCTATAGCCATTAGAAACCCTAACAAGATCTTGGGTTATTAAATAGACTTCCTCACTCCATATCTCATGCCACTAAAATGAAAAATGTAGCCAAAGCCCGCTGTAAATAATGCTTTGCTTGCATTATATACAGCTATTTAGCCCAATAAATATTTGAATTTGAATTTGAAAATTTCTTTTTTCTAACCATGGATCCTAAGAAAATAAGTGCAAAGGACAGTGCCGAGAAGAAAAAGAGGATGATTTCCATGGAATTAAAGCATATCATAGATAAACAAACGAGGTGTGTGGGTTGTGGGCTGAGGGCTGGGGGTTGGGGGCTCTGGTGGCCTGGTGGGGGGCTCTGGTGGCCTGGTGGTTAATGCTCTCGCTTCACACGGTGAGGGCCTGGGTTCGATTCCCAGCCAGAGTAGAAACATTGGACGTGTTTCTTTCCACCTGTTGTCTATGTTCCCCATCAGTAAAATGGGTACCTGGGTGTTAGTCGACTGGTGTGGGTCGCATCCTGGGACAATGACCTAAGGAGGCCTGGTCACAGACCGGGCCGTGGGGGCGTTGACCCCTGGAACTCTCTCCAGGTCTCTCCAGGTCCAGGGGGAAGCGAGGAAAGCTCACTCATAACTCGGATGTTGGCTCGTAACTCAGAGGAAAAAATCGACTGAGCGACAGTCGTAAGTCAAGGTTCCACTGTACTTAGATGATGACCAACAAACTCACTCTCAACATAGATAAAACATACTTCATGCTGTTTAGAAACAGAACATTAAATATCCAACTTAATATATCCATACAAGATATATTAGTTGGAGGGTAAATTTCTAGGTCTTCACCTTGGCTGTAATCTTAAATTTCATTCCCACATCCAGCATATATCCACGAAAATTTCCAAAACAGTAGGCAACCTCTCCAAGGTATGATACTATGTACCCTATACCATTCTTTAGTATATCCCTACTTCACCTGCAGTATTTGTGCCTGGGGAACAACCACAGCCAACTATCTTAACCCTTTCAGGGTCAAGAGGCCCTCTCCTAAACTCGTTTTCAAGGTCGAAAGTTTTTTGGAAAAAAAAATTATTTTTTCTTATGAAATGACAGAGAATCTTTTCCCGATCATAATGACACCAAAAGTATGAAATTTGATGGAAAACTTACAGAATTATGCTCTCGCGAGGTTAGCGGTCATGACGATGTTGACGCATTGGCGATCTCACCCACTTCGAGCCCTGTTTTCGGCCAATTTCAGTCTACTAATCAACAAAAATCATATCTATTTTGCTAGAACTCCATTTTTTCTATCGAATGAGTACAAGAAACCACCCATTTACCGATTTCAAGAATCCATATAAAGTGGTCAGAAATTGGCAATTTTGCTAATTTCACACAAATTTCAGATGCCAATTTTCAAATAGAGTCCAGAATAAGCAAGACAGACATTCCTGGCACTAAAATAACATTTTCTCTGTTCATTAGTCACGTCCCCAGGCCCCTCTTTTTATTTAGAAATTTTAGCATACAAACAGAGGTACAAAAAAATATAGGTAAGAGCAGCATGCCAAAGCCACTTATATGCATAGCATTACGGGCTGGCTTAAAATTAACTTAAGATTAACTAAGCAATGATGAAATCAGTGATAAGACATTATTGTAAACAGATAACTATAAAATACAAATGAGTATTACAGAGACAGGTCCTATGGTTGCATGCATTGCTGTTCATTCAGTAGAATGGAGTATTCTGTTAGGTAGTGTATTTAAAAAAAAATAACAAAGTTAGGTTTAACATTTGTGTGATATAATTGTGAGTAACATTTAGGATATACAATTTATATGGTTCAGTTATTCAGTATTTATTTGGTTTTGAGTAAGTGAACTTTGAGAAGAGACTTGAATTTATAAACAGGTAGTGTTTCTTTTATATTTACAGGTAATGAATTCCAGATTTTAGGGCCTTTTATGTGCATTGAGTTTTTGCATAGCGTGAGATGGACACAAGGAACATCAAAGAGTGATCTGTGCCTTGTATTATGGTCATGTGTTCTGTTGAGGTTGGCAAGGAGATGTTTGAGGGGAGGGTTAATATCAGAGTTGAGTGTTCTATGTATGTAATAAGTGCAATAATAAGTATGGATGTTTTGTATGGTGAGTAGGTTGAGTGTTTTGAATATTGGTGGAGTGTGCTGCCTGTAGTGAGAATTTATCATTATTCTAACTGCAGCCTTTTGTTGGGTAATTAGTGGTCTGAGATGGTTAGTTGTTGTTGAGCCCCATGCACAAATTCCATAGGTGAGATAGGGGTAAATAAGAGAGTGATAACTCTTACATCTCTTTTGCTTTCCACTTTGAATTTTTCTCACAAAAAAATAGATTTACTGTTATGCAGACTACTGCACTAGTGTAGAAATGGTATAAATATTATCGGTGCACTTGTGAAAGAATATTAGACTCACCAGTTGACGTGTATTGGAGGCCTGGCATGATTTATTTACTTTTGAAATTTGGTAAATTACTATTATAATCAAAAAGAAGCGATAAGCCACAAGGGCTACACAGTCCTGCAGGGTAGGAAAGAAAGCGAGGGTATCGGGGGGGATGGTGCATCGTCTGCCAAGTCTTTTGCTTTCGTAGTGAGTGATTTTCGTGTGCAAGTTCGGTACTAGAGGGACTAGTACCGAACTTGCACACGAAAATCACTCATTACGAAAGCAAAAGACTTGGCAGACGATGCACCATCCCCCCAATGAAAAGCAGGGGTGTCACTAGCACGTTAAGAGACCATACAATAAGTGTCAGGGGCCCGAGACTTTTCAACTGCCTCCCAGCACACATAAGGGGGATTACCAACAGACCCCTGGCAGTCTTCAAGCTGGCACTGGACAAGCACCTAAAGTCAGTTCCTGATCAGCCGGGCTGTGGCTCGTACGTTGGTTTGCGTGCAGCCAGCAGCAACAGCCTGGTTGATCAGGCGCTGATCCACCAGGAGGCCTGGTCACAGACCGGGCTGCGGGGGCATTGACCCCCGAAACTCTCTCCAGGTAAACTCCAGTAGGTTACAGAAAACAGTGGGGCAGGGGATAGTGCAGGGGTAGAGGGTAGCAAGAGATTGAGGTAGAAAGGGCTGAAGGTATCATCAGAGTTTGTGGAGTAAGTCAGTTGTTGTCAAAAAGTCAATGAGAGAGTCCAGATGAAAGGTGGGTCCATCAGCGAGAAGGGAAGGTAACGAAAGAGCAGCGGGGTAAAGACGATGTTGAAGATAAATTCTGTGTGCTCGTTGATAAAGTGGGCAGTCTAACAGAATGTGGCTGACCTGGAGTTTACCTGGAGAGAGTTCCGGGGGTCAACGCCCCCGCGGCCCGGTCTGTGACCAGGCCTCCTGGTGGATCAGAGCCTGATCAACCAGGCTGTTACTGCTGGCTGCACGCAAACCAATGTACGAGCCACAGCCCGGCTGGTCAGGAACCGACTTTAGGTGCTTGTCCAGTGCCAGCTTGAAGACTGCCAGGGGTCTGTTGGTAATCCCCCTTATGTATGCTGGGAGGCAGTTGAACAGTCTCAGGCCCCTGACACTTATTGTATGGTCTCTTAACATGCTAGTGACACCCCTGCTTTTCATTGGGGGGATGTTGCATCGTCTGCCAAGTCTTTTGCTTTCGTAGTGAGTGATTTTCGTGTGCAAGTTCGGTACTAGTCCCTCTAGGATTTTCCAGGTGTATATAATCATGTATCTCTCCCGCCTGCATTCCAGGAAATACAGGTTTAGGAACCTCAAGCACTCCCAGTAATTGAGGTGTTTTATCTCCGTTATGCGCGCCATGAAGGTTCTCTGTACATTTTCTAGGTCAGCAATTTCACCTGCCTTGAAAGGTGCTGTTAGTGTGCAGCAATATTCCAGCCTGGATAGAACAAGTGACCTGAAGAGTGTCATCATGGGCTTGGCCTCCCTAGTTTTGAAGGTTCTCATTATCCATCCTGTCATTTTTCTAGCAGATGCGATTGATACAATGTTATGGTCCTTGAAGGTGAGATCCTCCGACATGATCACTCCGATAATGGAACCTGACAATTCTCACAGAGAGGAGCACGGCGCCTCTCCATGTGATATCCATGAGTAAGACGAGTATGGCCAATGTGAAGGCGGGAAAGAGGAGTCTCCCAGCCTCGACACAAGTGACAAGAAGATGACCAGTAACCTATACTCGGTTTAATAGAACAAAGTTTGTTATTGAGCAGAGCAGACCAACGTTGTTGCCAACAGGTGTGAAGGTGGGTAGCTATTACAGCAAAATAGTCCGGAAATGGAACACCTCTATATGAAATTGGTAAGTCACATACTGCTGACCTTGCAGCAGTGTCTGCCTCTTCATTGCCCTGTACGTCAACATGGCCAGGGACCCAACAAAAAACAATATCTTTATGCTTGGTAGAGATACGGCATAGCCAAAGTTGGATACAAAGAACTAGGGGGTGAGGTGTATCAAATTTCTGTATAGCCTGTAGAGCACTAAGGGAGTCTGAGACAACAACAAATGATGACACAGGCATAGATGCGACACGAATAAGTGCTGCAAGAATGGCATACAATTCATCAGTAAAAATACTAGCCGAAGATAGTAAATGCCCTCGCACGACGCTGTCCAGAAACACTGCTGCATATCCGCGCCGTCAGAAGATTTAGAGCCATCTTTGTACACGGCAATGGCATGAGAATGAGAGTGGAAGTGGTCAAGAAAAAGAGAGCGGGAGCCACCGTAGGCAGTTGGGCTTTCGAGCAAGGGAATGATAAAGAACAGACCTGAACAGCTGGAACTTCCAAGGGGGGTAGGGAAAAGTGAGATGCTACATGAACATATAAAGGCGGTAACTGAAGGGAAGAAAAGAGCGAATGTAAGCGAAGAGAGAAGGGACGAACCAAACAGTGGCGGCGAACAAATAATGTCTACTAATATCAATGACCATTCTATAAATGGAAGGATTACGAAGATCGTGAGAGCGCACATAGTAGCAAAGGCAATAGGTATCATGGCAGTCAGACAAGGACGGAACATTCGCTTCTGCATAGAGGCTCTCAACAGGGAAAGACCAAAAAGCACCAAGGCATAAATGTAATCCTTGGTGATGGATGGGGTTAAGCCTAGAAAGAGTAGCAGGAGAGGCCGCTGAGTAGAAAAGGCATTATCGGAAAGCGAATCAATTTTCCCCATAAGAAATAATGGAAATCAAATTAATCCATGCAAGACACCCAAAAGTATGAAAAAAAAAACTTTTACCACATGAAATATTAAGTTTAATGCAATAGAATAATTACAATAACAACAATAACAATAAATAATATAAATAACAAAAGAATAATTGACACTTACCTTTAATGAAGATCTGGTGATGATTGATGGGATGGGAGGAGGGGAGAGTGTGGATGGTAAGTTTAGAAGGGGAATCCCCCTCAAATTTAGAAGGGGGTTAATCCCCCTCCATTAGGACTTGACTTTGCAAATCCTTTTCCGGGGTTACTTCCCTTCTTCTTTTAATGCCACTAGGACCAGGTTGAGAGTCACTGGACTTCTGTCGCACAACATATCTGTCCATAGAGGCCTGTACCTCTCGTTCCTTTATGACTTTCCTAAAGTGGTTCACAACATTGTCATTGTACAAGTTGCCAACATGGCTTGCAGTAGCTGTCTGAGGGTGATTTTCATCAAAAAAGCTTTGCACTTTAAGCCACATTGCACACATTTCCTTAATCCTTGAAGTAGACAACTTCTTCAATTTCTCTATCCCCTTCTCCAGAGCAGTTTCCTCACGTGTGGTCTCTTGCTGTTGAAGATGATCTAGCAGCTCATCAGTGGTTAGTTCGTCATTGTCCTCCTCCATCAACTCTTCCACATCCTCCCCGCTAACCTTCAACCCCAAGGACTTTCCCAATGCCACAATGGATTCCTCAACTGGCATAGGCTTCTCAGGGTTAGCCTCAAACCCTTCAAAATCCCTTTTGTCTACACATTCTGGCCACAGTTTTTTCCAAGCAGAGTTCAATGTCCTCTTAGTCACTTCCTCCCAAGCCTTACCTATAATGTTTACACAATTGAGGATATTAAAGTGATCCTTCCAAAACTCCTTTAGAGTCAATAGAGTATCTGTGGTCACTTCAAAGCACCTTTCAAACATCGCTTTTGTGTACAGTTTCTTGAAGTTTGCGATAACCTGCTGGTCCATGGGCTGCAGGAAATGAGTGGTATTAGGAGGCAAAAACTTGACCTTAATGAAACTCATGTCCCCAGAAAGTCGCTCTGACAAGTCTGTAGGATGACCAGGGGCATTGTCTAATACCAGGAGGCACTTAAGGTCTAATTTCTTTTCAGTTAGGTAATTTTTCACAGTGGGGGCAAATGCATGGTGTAACCAGTCATAGAAAAAGTCCCTAGTGACCCATGCCTTACTGTTTGCCCTCCACAGCACACACAAATTAGCCTTGAGGATATTCTTTTGCCTGAACGCTCTGGGAGTTTCTGAGTGATACACCAATAAAGGCTTCACTTTGCAATCACCACTAGTATTGGCACACATCAGAAGAGTAAGCCTGTCTTTCATAGGCTTATGTCCTGGGAGTCCCTTTTCCTCCTGAGTAATGTAGGCCCTGCTTGGCAATTTCTTCCAAAACAGGCCTGTTTTGTCACAATTAAACACTTGTTCAGGTTTCAATCCTTCAGCCTCTATGTACTCCTTGAATTCATGCACGTATTTTTCAGCCACTTTGTGGTCTGAACTGGCAGCCTCACCATGCCTAATCACACTATGTATGCCACTACGATTCTTAAATCTTTCAAACTAACCTTTGCTGGCCTTAAGTTCACTCACATCACCACTAGTATACCTGGAGAGAGTTCTGGGGGTCAACGCCCCCGCGGCACGGTCTGTGACCAGGCCTCCTGGTGGATCAGAACCAGATCAACCAGGCTGTTGCTGCTAGCTGCACGCAAACCAATGTACGAGCCACAGCCCGGCTGGTCAGGAACCGACTTTAGGTGCTTGTCCAGTGCCAGCTTGAAGACTGCCAGGGGTCTGTTGGTAATCCCCCTTATGTATGCTGGGAGGCAGTTGAACAGTCTCGGGCCCCTGACACTTATTGTATGGTCTCTTAACGTGCTAGTGACACCCCTGCTTTTCATTGGGGGGATGTTGCATCGTCTGCCAAGTCTTTTGCTTTCGTAGTGAGTGATTTTCGTGTGCAAGTTCGGTACTAGTCCCTCTAGGATTTTCCAGGTGTATATAATCATGTATCTCTCCCGCCTGCATTCCAGGGAATACAGGTTTAGGAACCTCAAGCGCTCCCAGTAATTGAGGTGTTTTATCTCCGTTATGCGCGCCGTGAAGGTTCTCTGTACATTTTCTAGGTCAGCAATTTCACCTGCCTTGAAAGGTGCTGTTAGTGTGCAGCAATATTCCAGCCTAGATAGAACAAGTGACCTGAAGAGTGTCATCATGGGCTTGGCCTCCCTAGTTTTGAAGGTTCTCATTATCCATCCTGTCATTTTTCTAGCAGATGCGATTGATACAATGTTATGGTCCTTGAAGGTGAGATCCTCCGACATGATCACTCCCAGGTCTTTGACGTTGGTGTTTCGCTCTATTTTGTGGCCAGAATTTGTTTTGTACTCTGATGAAGATTTAATTTCCTCGTGTTTACCATATCTGAGTAATTGAAATTTCTCATCGTTGAACTTCATATTGTTTTCTGCAGCCCACTGAAAGATTTGGTTGATGTCCGCCTGGAGCCTTGCAGTGTCTGCAATGGAAGACACTGTCATGCAGATTCGGGTGTCATCTGCAAAGGAAGACACGGTGCTGTGGCTGACATCCTTGTCTATGTCGGATATGAGGATGAGGAACAAGATGGGAGCGAGTACTGTGCCTTGTGGAACAGAGCTTTTCACCGTAGCTGCCTCGGACTTTACTCTGTTGACGACTACTCTCTGTGTTCTGTTAGTGAGGAAATTATAGATCCATCGACCGACTTTTCCTGTTATTCCTTTAGCACGCATTTTGTGCGCTATTACGCCATGGTCACACTTGTCGAAGGCTTTTGCAAAGTCTGTATATATTACATCTGCATTCTTTTTGTCTTCTAGTGCATTTAGGACCTTGTCGTAGTGATCCAATAGTTGAGACAGACAGGAGCGACCTGTTCTAAACCCATGTTGCCCTGGGTTGTGTAACTGATGGGTTTCTAGATGGGTGGTGATCTTGCTTCTTAGGACCCTTTCAAAGATTTTTATGATATGGGATGTTAGTGCTATCGGTCTGTAGTTCTTTGCTGTTGCTTTACTGCCCCCTTTGTGGAGTGGGGCTATGTCTGTTGTTTTTAGTAACTGTGGGACGACCCCCGTGTCCATGCTCCCTCTCCATAGGATGGAAAAGGCTCGTGATAGGGGCTTCTTGCAGTTCTTGATGAACACGGAGTTCCATGAGTCTGGCCCTGGGGCAGAGTGCATGGGCATGTCATTTATCGCCTGTTCGAAGTCATTTGGCGTCAGGATAACATCGGATAGGCTTGTGTTAACCAAATTTTGTGGCTCTCTCATAAAAAATTCATTTTGATCTTCGACTCTCAGTCTGGTTAGCGGCTTGCTAAAAACTGAGTCATATTGGGACTTGAGTAGCTCACTCATTTCCTTGCTGTCATCTGTGTAGGACCCATCTTGTTTAAGTAGGGGCCCAATACTGGACGTTGTTCTCGACTTTGATTTGGCATAGGAGAAGAAATACTTTGGGTTTCTTTCGATTTCATTTATGGCTTTTAGTTCTTCCCGCGATTCCTGACTCCTATAAGATTCTTTAACTTGAGTTCGATGCTTGCTATTTCTCTGACCAGTGTCTCCCTACGCATTTCAGATATATTGACCTCTTTTAGCCGCTCTGTTATTCTTTTCCGTTGCCTGTAAAGGGAGCGCCTGTCTCTTTCTATTTTACATCTACTCCTCCTTTTTCTTAGAGGAATAAGCCTTGTGCATACATCGAGTGCCACCAAGTTAATCTGTTCTAGGCATACGTTGGGGTCTGTGTTGCTTAGTATATCTTCCCAGCTTATATCGGTTAGGACTTGGTTTACTTGGTCCCACTTTATGTTTTTGTTATTGAAGTTGAATTTGGTGAATGCTCCCTCATGACTAATCTCATTATGTCGGTCTGGGGCTCCGCGCATACATGTCTGAACCTCAATTATGTTGTGATCTGAGTATATTGTTTTTGATATGGTGACATTTCTTATCAGATCATCATTGTTAGTGAAGATGAGGTCTAGTGTATTCTCCAGTCTAGTAGGCTCTATTATTTGCTGGTTTAAATTGAATTTTGTGCAGAGATTTAAAAGCTCGCGTGAGTGTGAGTTGTCATCAGAGCTGCCTCCTGGTGTTATTACTGCAACAATATTATTTGCTATATTCCTCCATTTTAGGTGCCTTAAGTTGAAATCCCCCAGAAGCAAGATGTTGGGTGCAGGAGCTGGAAGATTTTCCAGACAGTGGTCAATTTTTAACAGCTGTTCCTGGAATTGCTGGGATGTTGCGTCCGGAGGCTTGTAGACTACCACAATGACTAGGTTTTGGTTCTCGACCTTTACTGCTAAAACTTCCACTACATCATTTGAGGCATTTAGCAGTTCTGTGCAAACAAGTGACTCTGCAATGTACAGGCAAACCTTCCCCCCCCTTTTTTCCTGTTCACTCTGTCACATCTGTATAGGTTGTAACCTGGGATCCATATTTCGTTGTCCAAGTGATCCTTTATGTGGGTCTCAGTGAAAGCCGCGAACATTGCCTTTGCCTCTGCAAGCAGTCCACAGATGAAAGGTATTTTGTTGTTTGTTGCTGGCTTTAGACCCTGTATATTTGCAAAGAAGAATGTCATCGGACTGGTGGTATTGTTGGTACTGGAGGGGGATTTTTTCTCCGGCATTAGTATCTGTATCTGTTGGTTTGGAGTGGAGGCCATCGACTGTGGTTCCACTCCAGGAATGACTGGATTTGGTGTACGATTTCTGCCATTTCCTGCCAGTTTTTTTTTCTTCCTGGCACTAAAAAACCTCTCCCTCTTGAGTGGCTGTGGCTACCCAGGTTTTCCCATGGCCTGGATGTTTTGTATCTTTTTGTACCCTTTAGATGGTGTGCCTGGCAATTTAAGTTATAGCACAGTCTTTCCTGTACTGAAGAGGTACACATTTCAGGGTGAAAAAGCTTACAGGAAGGGAGTTTGCATTTTCCTGTTGTCATATGGGCATGGCATTTTCTAGGGTGGTCATAGTTGCACGTCCCATCTGTTTTTCCAGATTTCCCATGTCTGCAGATACCAAGTGCATAGTATGTGCACAGGCTTGGTTTCCATTTGCCTTGGGTTTCTGTGACTGTATTCCCTGTTGCAGGCAATTTTTTTACCAAATCGTCATGCAACTGCCTAGCCTTTTCACAAACGATTGCTTGAAAGATGCTATCTCCTGCTATCTGTTTTTCATTTATTCACACCAATAACAGTCTCTCAACATTTTCTAACACTAGTGGTCGCTGTTTTGTAATCACAGTTGCACCTTTTGCAAGAACAGCTTCCTTGATTGCCGGTTTCCTGCTCACTATAGTAGAGATGGTTGACTGGGGTTTACTATACAACCTGACCAGCTCCGACACACGCACTCCACTTTCGTACTTTGCAATTATCTCTTTCTTCATTTCAACAGTCATTAGCACCCTTGGTCTTGAAGGGTTGGCACTAGGAGCTTTCTTGGGGCCCATGGTGACTTATTTTGCAGAAACAAGCACCAAAAACAGTGATAATATGGATAATATGGAATGTACTGAATGTATCCTTAGATGCGCTCACACTGGCTGGCTTGTAAACACTGGCACACACACGGGGCAGTTCAGACCATACGTGGACACGTCTCATACGAACCGCATCGCATACCAGGTTTTGTAACGGGAACCAAGGCAAATTTTCTGCGATATAATGCATCGGTTACCGGATTTATCAGATACCAATAGCATCGCGAACCAGGGGTCCACTGTATTTACCAGATGTTCCATCACTTTGCAAACTGCACTGGTAAGAGTGATGGGGTGATAGTGTGAGGCTTCATGTCCCGTAGTACCCAGTTTGCAGAAAGGGAGAACAATGGCAGATTTCCACAACTATGGAAGAACTCCTTGTGACCAAATAAGATTGAAAAGGCATAAAAGGACTGCAAGGGCTGACTGATGTAAATGTTGTAACATACGAATATGAATGTCGTCGGGCCCAGCTGTGGATGATCGGCAAGCTGAGAGTGTTGCCTCCAGTTCCTGAAGTGTAAAAGGCACATTATACTGTTCTTCTCTGAGAGAAGAAAAGTCCAAGGGTGCTAACTCTCTGGCAGGCTTTGAGGAAAGAAACGAGGGGCATACATAGAGCCCCAGAGAAATACAGACCAGATGATTGCCAATTTCAATGGCAACATCTAGAGGGTTTGCTATATCAACACCGGCAACCCGCAGAACAGGAGTCGGGTCAGGAGAATATTTACCACTTAGTTTCCGTACTTTTTTCCAGACTGCACTCTTAGAGGAAGCAGAGGTGATGGTGGAGACATAATCTCACCAGCAAGTGCGTTTAGCATCACGGATGTCACGGCGAGTGATCGCACGCTTCTGCTGAAAATCAAGAAACCTCTGTGGTTCTATTATACCAGTACCTGCCCCACGCAGCGCATTTCAAACGTACTGCATGAGCACAAACAGGAGACCACCAAGGCACGCATTTCTGAGAAAGCGTGCCTGAGGTTCGGGGTATAGAATGAGAAGCTGTGGTTAAAACTGAGGACGAGGTGTAAAAGCTCACCAATGGAGGACAAAGAAGGAACCTCACTAAAAACAGTTAGTTGTGAGTAAAGGTCCCAATTTGCTTGATCAAGTTGCCAGTGTGGGTTACAAAGAGGTGGTGAATATGAAGGGGAAGTAAGAATGATTGGAAAATGATCAGTCATGTAAATCCGGGAGAACAGACCAGATGAAGTCTAGTGCAGCGGAGGAAGAGCAGACTGAGAGATCGATGCAAGAGAGAGTATGAGTCCGAGGATCAAAATGGGTGTGAGCACCTGTATTTAAAACATGGAGGGGGTGGGAAGCAAGAAAAGCCTCTAGCTGAATGCCACGGGAATCACAGTGAGACCCCCCCCCCAGAGGAAATGATAGGCATTAAAATTGCCAAGTAACAGAAGTGGTGGCGGTAATGATGAAACAAGAAAGGTAATATCCGGAATAGATAATGCTCGAGAAGGAGAGAGATACAAAGAACAGAGTGTATACCACCTATGCAGGTGGATACGGGCTGCTGTGTAATGTAGCGAAGAAAGAACAAATAGCTGATGGTACGGAATATCAGTGCATAGAAGAAGGGCACTTTCATTAAAGGTCCCATCAGGAAAAGGATCCGAAGAATACAATAAATTGTAGCCTGAGATGGGATAGATAACAGCAGAGTGTAATTTTGGTTCTTGTAAGCAAACACCAACAGGGGAAAATTGGGAGAGCAACGTCTGAAGCTCACCCCGATTACCCCTGAGGCTGCATATACTCCAATGTAAATAGGCCATGACTGGCAACGATAAAGATACTAGAAATCTGCAGGTAAGGGTATGTACGGACTAGAGGGGTTAGAAAAGGTTCAACCAGCAAAGGAACGGTGCGCTGTGAAGAAAGGAATTGTGCAGATGGAGAAGAGGAAAGAGAAGAAACAGAGGGTGGATCAGTGTCCATTGTTGGTTTGGTCTCTGCAATATATTCAGAGATTGCTTCAAGTGTTTCAGAGTTCAGAGACGTAGTATGGGAGACAATATTGGAGATGGAAGGAGGAGGAGTTTGAGTAAAGATCGGAACTGTAATGGACTGTACCAAGGTAGGGGGGGGCAAAAAGGTGGAGGGAACTGGAGAAGTGGGAGGGGACAGAAGAGGCAGAAACCTGGGAGGTGGCAGAAGAGGAAGAAACTTGGGAGGGGACAGGGGAGGAAGGCACAGTACGAGGAGGAGGATGAACCTCCTCACTTGTAACAGAGCCAGTAAAAGGGGAAGACCCAGGTACAGAGACCGGGAAGGTAAAGTGTGGAGGTGGATGAAGGGAAGGAGGGGTTAAAGGAGATTTTTTTGGACTTCTGAGAAATAGAAGGACGATTGGGAGGAGGTGTTGTACGAGGTCTTGTCGATACCAGGGTTTGTGAGGGAGAGCATGAAGTGAGAACAGACTGAGGTGTTGAAGTAGGGACGTCTGAGCCCAAGACAGCAAAAGAATTAGATACAGGAGTGACTATGGGACTGGCAACCGCAGAGGAGGCTGCAGAAGATGGAACCCTAGAAGTGGGGGGACGTTTTGAAGCACGAGAATAAGAAACACAGGGTAGTCTCCCTTGGAGGCGGAGATGGGAAACCGCCATAGCATAAGGGAAACCTGCTTCTTTGAGGCAACGAATTTCCCGCTCATTTAAGTAGACCTGGCAATGGCGAGAGTACGAAGGGTGAGCCTCATGACATCTACAGGGCCTTAAACTCTAATATCAACCTTGACCTAAAATGCTTTCTTGATAGTTGTGACAGAACCCACAGGCATAACACCAGACATAAACATCTCTACGACATTCCCCGTGTCCGACTAAACCTTTACAAAAATTCAATGTATGTCAAAGGCCCTAAAATCTGGAATACCCTACCTGAGAACTCTAGAACTGCAGACACATTCATCACCTTCAAAACTACCATTAGAAAACATCTTATCTCCCTGATACACCCCATCAACTAACTACACGAATACCACCTGGTGGTTCACACTTACACTCACTCACTCATTTGACCATAAACAGAAATATTAATCTCAGTCTTAAAATAATGAATCCTGTGATACTCCAATACTGAAACTATGTACTGTGCCAAAACAAAAGCATTCACATTGCTAAACTCACAAACTAGTATTTAGTCACTTAGCCATAATACCAACTTACCTCATAATTTTAATATTTTACAATTAAGAATAAAACTAAGTATGCCCGAAATGCCTAGCCATGCTAAGCGTTCTAGTGGTACACTCTGTAATCACAATTTTACTACATGTAAACCAAACAATAACCAAATTTCTGTAAACTCAGCATTGAAATCCTTATAGAGAATAAACTTTGAATTTGAATTAAGGCAAGAGGGAGGTCGAGTGCAAGATGTATTAGAATGGTCATCGGCACCACAGACTGGGCTTTCGGCTATAGATCTGCAAAATATTTTGCTGGGTGGCCAAATCGCCAGCAATTTCTACACTGTTGCGGTGTAGGGATCACCTTTCGAACTTGTAACCAATGTCCTGCTACATAAACAGAAGACGGGAGTTCACAGCTGTCGAAAGTTAATGGAGCCACATTGCAACGGTATCGTCTCCCCCCGTGGGCAGGAAGGACATAAGTATCTACTTTAAAGATTGGGAGATCCTGGAGTTCCATCTGTTCAAGAATGTCGTTGCCACATGTCTGGAAATTCTGTTGGACTATGGTATGGGGCAGAATGACAGTACCACTACAAGAATTGAGAGAAAGATGTTTTTCAATAGTGATAGGACTAGTATCGATATGAGAAAGGAGAGAAAGATCATGAGCTTGGGTAGCATTCTAGACAGTGATGATGCACGTACCGCTTTTGAGAGCATGAAATGAAATATCTCTATCAACATGGCATAGGAGCACTTTGCCAATACTGTGGTCGGAAAGATAGGCAGTAGAAGAAGTCGGTCTTAAAGTAAAGAATTTAGTCCATTGTGTGGTCCGAAACTGAGCATGGAGAGGGAGTGCATGACGTGCTGGTCTTTTCCGAGTAGAATGGGAAGGTAACAAAGTAACATCATCAAGAGATTGTCGTTGGCGTTTAGAAGTGGGACCAGAGTTGGTCCAACACGGGACGGGCTGGCAATTCGAAAATTGCCACACCATAGAGGGAGAGGCCGGAAGCATAGTCAAAGGAGAGCGAAGGTCAGACAAATCGAAGGAGTCAGTCAAAACCCCGGCACCTGAAGCGGGTGACGAAACAGCACCAGCAAGAGGTACAGGGGCCTTAGGAGTGTCCGAAGAGTGGTCAAAAGACGAGGCGAGGTCAGAATGGGGTGCGGTAACAAGAAGGGGCCCGGGGGTAGCGGGGTCATGGATTGGAAACTCCATGGTTAGGTTACTTCTTTCTTTTTGTTTTTAAGAAAAAAAAAGAAAGAAGAAAATAAAAATAAAAAAAAAGAATAAAAAAAGGGGGGACCAGGGAGGAATAGTTCCTAGGAGGAATGAAAGGGCCAGAAATCTCCCTCCACGCCCAAGAGAACCTCAGCACTGCAAGTAGCGCAGATGCAGCATGGAACCTGTGCCATACCCTACCCCTCAAGCCAGTAAACCAGCAATCCGGGATAGCAACCTCACATCTGCCGAGCTACCTCTGTGGACAAAAGAGAGGGCGGCCGGATATCCGCCACAAAACATACCTCCTTCGGCCACCATCCCCGGAATCTGAAAGGTGGCTTCCAGAGATACACCCATCGCCCGAAAGACACCCAAAGCCACCCTCCGGGATACCGGAGAGGGTTTGGGACATCCCCAGGCGATCCAGATTCCATGGCAAACTACACCACCGCCAAGAACCTCAATGAAATGGGATGGACCCCGGTACCCTTCCCCCTACCTAGGAACTAGTGTGCCTGTGGGAAAAATCCCAAAGGCCAAAAAGAGGAAGGGTAAAAGGGAGGGGTGGGGAAGAGGAGGAGGAGGAAAGGAAAAAGGGGAGGATGGGATAGGGAAGGGGGGATTGGGGGGTAATTAGGTTTGGTCTGAGGAAGGAGACCAACAGGTCTAATTCCTCAGACCAAGAGCCTCTTCACCACGCCAAGGAGCCCCTCTTGAAGAAGAAATTTGGTAAAAATCGAACATTTCTGCTACTTTGAGTTCAAGGTACTTTTCATTATGAAACCAATTAAAATCATCTCAATTTCTGTAATATGCCTTCCATTCTGTAAAATGAGTCCAGGAAAACTAGAATACAACCATAAATACTATACAAAAATACACTGCAAAGTCGCTATTTCAAACCAAAAACACGGTCGGAGTTTTTTTTTTCTCATTATGCAGTGTGCTGCAGGATTTTTTTTTATACCGTGCACACTGACCACATAGACCCAATCTTTCATATGTAGGCCTACCAGCTTTCTCTCACTAGATTTGAAGGCGCTAGAATTTAGGCATTCTATTATGTCAATAACCCTGGTGCATAAGCCATACTAGTACGTCAGAAACCCTGCAAGGGTTAAACCTTTAATTACCCAACAAAAAGCAGCTGTGTGGATGATTACCAGCTCCTGTGCCAGAAAGCACGCCCCACCACTTTTCAAAAGCCTGAATCTACTAAGTATACGAGACATACACTCATATTATTGTACCTACTACATATACAGAACATGAAACTCCAATAGAAACCCTCCACTTTAACTTCTCCTTGATAGCTACAACAGAACACACAGTCGCAACACAAGGCACAAGGTGCTCTTTGACATCCTTATGTCAGTCTCACACTATGCAAAAATGCAATGCATATAAAGGGCCCAAATGCATATAAAGGATCCCCTGACTACACATAAATTTAGGATTATGCTTAAAAATCATCTCATCTCTCAGCACTAACCAAACCAACCAAAACAACTTCTACTCAGATTGAAGCAACTCTCCCAAATGTTATATGACCTATAGTCTATTAAACATCTGCCAATCCATGAAATATAACTGTTTGAACCATTAACTGTAATACTGTTTTTATTAAGTGCAACTTCAAGATTATTATTCTTATAAACTTCCAACTTGACTACCTCACATTAGTATTAAGATCAAATAAAGATTTATTAAAAAGTTAACCACTCTTATCTTGTCTAGATTTAAATAATTATTATGTACTAGGATAGTATACCCAAACTGCCCTGACATGATAGTGGCTTTCTTTGTACAAATCAAAATTGTAATTATACATTGTAACCTTTACAAAGACTTCTCGGCCTTCTGTTTGATTGCCATTTGTCCTGGAAACCTCACACTACCCTCCTGAAAGCAACTTGCTATAGCCACTGAACCTCCTCAAAACCCTCATTCATCTTTCGGGGGTGGGGGGGGGCCTGGATTGTCAAACTCTCATTTGACTGCATTCAGCCCTAATTTTATCAAAACTAGATTATGGTGATCAGCAATTATTATTATTATAATCAAAAAGAAGCGCTAAGCCACAAGGGCTATACAGCGCTGCAGGGTAGGGAAGGAAGCGAGGGTATTGGATGGCAGAAGGGAGGAGGGATGATCAGTAGGTTACAGAAAACAGCGGGGCAGGGGATAGTACGGGGGTAGAGGGTAGCAAGAGATTGAAGTAGAAAGGGCTGAAGGTATCAGAATTTGTGAAGTAAGTCAGTTGTTGTCAAAAAGTCAATGAGAGAGTCTGGATGAAAGGTGGGTCCATCAGCGAGAAGGGAAGGTAAAGAGAGAGCAGCAGAGCGAAGACGACGACGGAGGTAAATTCTGCGTGCTCGTTGATAAAGTGGGCAGTCCAACAGAATGTGGCTGACTGATAATGGAACTTGGCAATTCTCACAGAGAGGAGCAGGGCGCCTCTCCATGAGATATCCATGAGTAAGACGAGTATGGCCAATGCGAAGACGGGAGAGAGTAGTCTCCCAACCTCGACACTGGTGATAAGAAGACGGCCAGTAACCTATACTCGGTTTAATAGATTGAAGTTTGTTGCCGAGCATAGTAGACCAACGTTGTTGCCAACGGGTGTGAAGGTGGGAAGATATTGCAGCAAAATAGTCCGTAAATGGAATACCTCTATATGAAACTGGTAGGTCATGTACTGCTGACCGCGCAGCAGTGTCTGCCTGTTCATTGCCCTGTACGTCAACATGACCAGGGACCCAACAAAAAACAATATCTTTATGCTTGGTAAAGATGCGGCGTAGCCAAAGTTGGATACGGAGGACTAAGGGGTGAGGTGTATCAAATTTCTGTATAGCCTGTAAAGCACTAAGGGAGTCTGAGACAACCACAAATGATGACACAGGCATAGATGCAATACGGATAAGTGCTGTAAGGATGGCATACAATTCAGCAGTAAAAATACTAGCCGAAGATAGTAAATGCCCTTGTACGACGCTGTCCGGAAACACTGCTGCGAATCCTACGCCATCAGAAGACTTAGAGCCATCTGTGTACACAGCAATGGCATGAGAATGAGAGTGAAAGTGGTCAAGAAAAAGAGAGCGGGAAGCGACCGTAGACAGTTGGGCTTTCGAGCAAGGGAGAGAGAAAGAACAGACTCGAACAGCTGGAACTTCCCAGGGGGGTAGGGAAAAGTGAGATGCTACATGAACATAGAAAGGTGGTAATTGAAGAGAAGACAAGAGCGAATGAAGGCGAAGAGAGAAGGGACGGAGTAAACAGGGGCGGCGAACAAATAAAGAATGTCTACTAATATCAGTGACCATTCTATAAATGGAAGGATTGCGGAGATCATGAGAGCGTACATAGTAGCGAAGGCAATGGGCATCACGGCGATCGGATAAGGATGGAACGTTCGCTTCTGCATAGAGGCTCTCGACAGGGGAAGAGCGAAAAGCACCAAGGCATAAACGTAATCCTTGGTGATGAATGGGGTTAAGGCTAGAGAGAGTAGCAGGAGATGCCGCTGAATAGATCTGGTCACCATAATCAAGTTTCGATAAAATAAGGGTGGAATGTAGGCGAAGGAGGGTTCGACGATCAGCTCCCCATGAAAGATGAGCAAGGGTTTTAAGAAGGTTCAGCCGGCTGTGACAAGTTGCCTTCAGAGAGGTAATGTGAGGTTTCCAGGATAACCTACGATCAAAGAGGAGGCCCAGAAACTTGACTGTATCACGTTCAGGGATACGGGAGCCATAGAGGTACAAAGGATGATCGGAGATGACAGAGCGTCTAGTGAAAGTAATTTGGTGGGTTTTAGTGCTGGAAAATTTAAACCCACGTGTGGTGGCCCAATTGGAAACACGGTCGACTGCATGCTGGAGAGAAACTGTAATGAGGTGACAGTCAGCGCCTGCACAGGCAATAGCGAAGTCATCAACATAGAGTGATGACCAAATATTTGATGGAAGACTAGAGGCCAAATCATTAATAGCAAGGAGAAAAAGTGTTGTGCTCAGAACACATCCCTGGGGGACACCTTCAGCTTGGATAAAGTCCGGGGAGAGCACATTATTAACCCGAACACGGAAATGCCTGTCAGTTAAAAAGTTCTTAAGGAAGGATGGTAGATTGCCTCGAAGGCCTAAGGAGTGGGCTTGGGCTAAAATATTATACCTCCAAGTTGTGTCATATGCCTTCTCAAGGTCAAAAAATATGGCAATAACTGAGTGGTTATTCGCAAAGGCATTACGAACATACGTATCCAAGCGTAGTAAGGGGTCTATGGTAGAACGTCCCTTACGAAAGCCATATTGACGAGTGGAGAGACTGTTGTGTGTCTCTAAATACCACACTAAACGTCTATTTACTAGGCGTTCCATCACTTTGCAAACTGCACTGGTAAGAGCAATGGGACGATAGTGGGAGGCTTCATGTCCCGTAGTGCCTGGTTTGCGGAAAGGGAGAACAATGGCAGATTTCCACAGCTGTGGAAGAACTCCTTGTGACCAAATAAGATTGTAAAGGCGTAATAGGACTGCAAGGGCTGACTGATGTAAATGTTGTAGCATACGAATATGAATGTCGTCGGGCCCAGCTGCCGATGATCGGCAAGCTGAGAGTGTTGCCTCCAGTTCTTGAAGTGTAAAAGGCACATTATACTGTTCTTCTCTGAGAGAAGAAAAGTCCAAGGGTGCTAACTCTCTGGCAGACTTTGAGGAAAGAAATGAGGGGCATAGATGGAGCCCCTGAGAAATACGGACCAGATGATTGCCAATTTCATTGGCAACATCTAGTGGGTTTGCTATATCAACACCGGCAACCCGCAGAACAGGAGCCGGGTCAGGAGAATATTTACCACTCAGTTTTCGTACTTTTTTCCAGACTGCACTCATAGAGGAAGCAGAGGTGATGGTGGAGACATAATCTCGCCAGCAAGTGCGTTTAGCGTCACGGATGACACGGCGAGCGATCGCACGCTTCTGCTTAAAATCAAGAAGTCTCTCTATGGTTCTATTGTACCGGTACCTGCCCCATGCAGCGCGTTTCAAACGTACTGCACGAGCACAAGCAGGAGACCACCAAGGCACGCATTTCTGAGAATGCCTGCCCGAAGTTTGGGGTATAGAATGAGAAGCTGCGGTTAAAACGGAGGACGAGAAGAGGTGTAAAAGCTCATCGATGGAGGACGAAGAAGGAACCTCATTAAAAACAGTTAGTTGTGAGTAAAGGTTCCAATTTGTCCGATCAAATTGCCAGCGTGGGATACGAAGAGGTGGTGAATATGAAGGGGAAGTAAGAATGATTGGGAAATGATCGCTGTCATGTAAGTCCGGGAGAACAGACCAAGTGAAGTCTAATGCGGCGGAGGAAGAGCAGACTGAGAGATCGATGCAAGAGAGAGTGTGAGTCCGAGGATCAAAATGGGTGTGAGTACCTGTATTTAAAACATGGAGGGGGTGGGTGGCAAGAAAAGCCTCTAACTGAATGCCACGGGAATCACAGTGAGACCCCCCCCCCCCCGAGGAAATGATGGGCATTAAAATCACCAAGTAACAGAATCGGTGGCGGTAATGACGAAACAAGAAAGGCAATATCCGGAATAGATAATGCCCGAGAAGGAGAGAGATATAAAGAACAGAGCGTATACCACCTATGCAAGTGGATACGGGCTGCTGTGTAATGCAGCGAAGTACGAACAAATAGCTGATGGTACGGAATATCAGTGCGTAGAAGAAGGGCACTTTCATTAAAGGTCCCATCAGGAAAAGGATCTGAAGAATACAATAAATTATAGCCTGAGATGGGAGAGATAACAGCAGAGTGTAATTTTGGTTCCTGTAAGCAAACACCAACAGGGGAAAACTGGGAGAGTAACATCTGAAGCTCACCCCGATTACCCCTGAGGCCGCGTATATTCCACTGTAAATAGGCCATGATTGGCAATGATAAAGATACCTGAAATCCGCAGGTAAGGGTTCCTACGGACTAGAGGGGTTAGAAAAGTCCACATGCGGAGGCAGTGGAAAACGTTCAAGCAGCGAAGGAACGGTGCGCTGTGAAGAAAGGAGTTGCGCAGATGGAGGAGAGGAGAGAGAAGGAACAGAGGGTGGATCAGTGTCCATTGATGGTTTGGTCTCTGCAATATATTCAGAGATTGCTTCAAGTGTTTCGGAATTCAGAGACGTCGTATGGGAGACAATATTGGAGATGGTAGGGGGAGGATGAGTAAAGATTGGAACTGTAATGGACTGTACCAAGGTAGGAGGGGGGCGAAAGGGTGGAGGGAACTGGAGAAGCGCGGAAGGGGACAGAAGAGGCAGAAACCTGGGAGGTGGCAGAAGAGGAAGAAACTTGGGAGGGAACAGGGGAGGAAGGTACAGTATGAGGAGGAGGGTGAACCTCTACACTTGTAACAGAGCCAGTGAGAGGGAAAGAACCAGGTACAGAAACAGGGAAGGTAAAATGAGGAGGTGGAAGAAGGGAAGGAGGGGTTAAAGGACCTTTTTTTGACTTTTGAGAAGTAGAGGGACGATTAGGAGGAGGTGTCATATGAGATCTCATTGCTACTGAGGCTTGTGAGGGAGAACACGAAGAAGCGAGATCAGAGTGAGGCGTTGAAGTAGGGATGTCTGAGCCTAGGACAGCAAAAGAATTAGATACAAGAGTGACTATGGGAGAGGTAACCACAGAGGTGGTTGCAGAAGATGGGATCCCAGAATTGGGGGGACGTTCTGAAACATGGGAATAAGAAACACGAGGTAGTCTCCCTTGGAGGCGGAGATGAGAAACTGCCATGGCATAAGGGAGACCTTCTGCCTCTTTGAGGTAACGGATTTCCCGCTCGTTTAAGTAGACTTGACAACGGCGAGAGTACGAAGGGTGAGCCTCATGACAATTAAGGCAAGAGGGAGGTCGATTGCAAGACGTATTAGAATGGTCATCGGCACCACAGACTGGGCATTCGGCTATAGATCTGCAATATTTCGCTGGATGGCCAAATCGCCAGCAATTTCTACACTGTTGCGGTGTAGGGATCACCTTTCAAACTTGTAACCGATGTCCTGCTACATAAACTGAGGATGGGAGTTCACGGCTGTCAAAAGTTAAACGAGCCACATTGCTAGGGTATCGTCTCCGCCCGCGGGCAGGAAGAACATAAGTGTCTACCTTGAGGATTGGGAGATCTTGGAGTTCCAGCTGTTCAAGAATGTCATTGCCACATGTCTGGAAATTTTGTTGAACTATGGTATGGGGCAGAATGACGGTACCACTACAAGAATTGAGGGAATGATGCTTTTCAATAGTGATAGGAACAGTATCGATATGGGAAAGAAGAGAAAGATCATGAGCTTGGGTAGCATTCTGTACAGTGATGATGCGCGTACCACTCTTAAGAGCATGAAAAGAAATATCTTTACCAACATGGCGTAGGAGTGCCTTGCCAATACTGTGGTCAGAAAGATAGGCAGTAGAGGAAGTCGGTCGTAAAGTGAAGAATTTAGTCCATTGTGCAGTCTGAAACTGAGCGTGGAAAGGTAGTGAAGGACGTGTCGATCTTTTCTGAGAAGAACGAGAAGGTGGAGAAGTATCATCAGCAGGTAATTGTCGTTGGCGTTTAGGCGTGGGACCAGAGTTGGTCCGACGTGGAACGGGCCGGCGATTCGAAAATTGCCGCACCATAGAGGGAGAGGCCGGAAGCATAGTCAAAGGAGAGCGGAGGTCAGATAAATCGAAGGAGTCAGTCGAGACCTCAGTACCTGAAGCGGGTGAGGAAACAGCACCGGCAAGAGGTACAGAGGCATGAGGAGTGTCCGAAGAGTGGTCCAAAGACGAGGCAGGGTCAGAACGGGGTGCGGTATCAAGAAGGGGCCCGGGGGTAGCAGGTTCATGGACTAGGGCTGCCATGGTTAGGTTACTTCTTTCTTTTTGTTTTTAAGAAAAAAAAAGAAAGAAAAGAAAATAAAAATAAAAAAAAGAATAAAAAAAGGGGGGACCGGGGAGGGATAGTTCCTAGGAGGAATGAAAGGGCCAGAAATCTCCCTCCACGCCCAAGAGGACCTCAGCACCGCAAGTAGCGTAGATGCAGCATGGAACCCGTGCCATACCCTACCCATCATGCCAGTAAACCGGCAATCCGGGATAGCAACCTCACATCTGCCGAGCTACCTCGGTGGACAAAAGAGAGGGCGGCCGGATATCCACCACAAAGCATACCTCCTTCGGCCACCACCCCCGGAATCCGAAAGGTGGCTTCCAGAGATACACCCGTCGCCCGAGAGACACCCAAAGCCACCCTCCGGGATACCGGAGAGGGATCGGGACATCCCCAGGCAATCCAGATTCCACGGCAAACTACGCCACCGCCAAGAACCTCAACGGAATGGGATGGACCCCGGTACCCTTTCCCCTACCTAGGAACTAGCGTGCCTGTGGGAAAAAATCCCAAAGGCCAAAAAGGAAGGGCAAAAGGGAGGGGTGGGGAGGAGGAGGAGGAAAGGAAATAAGGGGAGGATGGGGATAGGGAAGGGGGGGGGATTGGGGGGTAATTAGGTTCGGTCTGAGGAAGGAGACCAACAGGTCTAATTCCTCAGACCAAGAGCCTCTTCACCACAACCAAGGAGCCCCCCTTGAAGAGGAGTGGTATGTGATGAGGTCTCAGAGTGGGCGCCTGTGACGAGTCGGGTTCCACAGGGGTTAGTCCTAGGACCGGTGCTGTTTCTGGTATATGTGAATGACATGATGGCAGGAATAAACTCGGAAGTGTCCCTGTTTGCAGACTATGTGAAGTTAATGAAGAGAATTCAATTGGAGAAGGAGACGGCAGGACTACAGAGGGATCTGGACAGGCTGCAGACCTGGTCCAGCAACTTGCTCCTGGAGTGCAACTCAACCAAGTGCAAAGTTATGAAGATCAGGGAAAGGCAAAGAAGACCGCAGACAGAGTACAGTCTAGGGGGCCAAAGACTACAAACCTCACTCAAGGAAAAAGATCTTGGGGTGTGTATAATACCAAGCACATGTCCTGAGGTGCACATTAACCAAATAATTGCTGCAGCATATGGATAAATAGTGAACCTAAGAATAGCATTCTGACATCTCAGTAAGGAGTAGTTCCAGACCATGTACATCAGGCCCATATAGGCCTGAGTGGTTGAGGGGAGAGGACGTGTGTGTTGAGTGAAGTCCTAGGCCTTCTATATCAGAACTGCTTATCTCACCCGACTGATAACTCATCATGCAACAAATATCGTTGGAGCGCAGCTGAATTGCTGCTGGAACTCTTATGTGTGAACTGTGACTAGTGATATACCTAGTGAAACACAAACATGTTGATTTGAAGTGGCTGTAGGAGGCTACACCCTCACTCCACCTCGCCTGTCTCCCCTCCTTCCTCGATTTGGAACTCAGGCATTCGCCTCTATTTACTTATGGTCTAGAGGCGGTTTTTGAAAGACCACATAAATGCTTGAGTGCCCGTGTCAGTCCTCCGTGCCGCACTCCACTCATCTTATGTATGTCTCCTGTGTGCCTACCTGCCTGCTACAAGCAAATATCCAAGTGGTTGACACGGGCTTAGCAAGCACATTCAAGCAGGCTTGAAAGCAGCATTTGAAGGCCCAGCATGTCTACGTATACGTTCTACAGTGTTGCTGGCATACCAGTGTTTCCTGCAGTGGCTTAGTTAAGAACAATTTAACGAGCATTGCAGTACTAACTTTTTAAGTGGGACATGCCAGAGGTTTACCTATAAACATTGTAAGTTTGTGCTAGTAGTGTTAAGTGCTGCAGATTTGTTGTAACTATTTGCACGAGTGGATTTCACTGACTTAGGACATTGTGCGACCATCAATACCTACATAGGCTTAAAATGAGTGAGGAATGTCTGGCCTGCTGGGTGACCTTGAAAATGGCACTATAAGACCCGCATGCCACTTACACCCATACTGCGTGTGTCTAGTGAGGTGAATGTCCCTTCCTCGACTTTCCTATTCACCGGTATCCCTTAACTCGTCGCCATTATCTACATATGGGATAAGGGCGAGTTTAGCTGATCCAGGCTAAACAGCGCTCCAAGCCAGCCAGTGAAGGCCAAGTTACAGAATGCCTTTGTGAACGTTCTACAGTGTTCCGGCCGTACCTTCGGTGTTGTGAGAACTAGTTCTTAAGTAGTGAAAATTTGTCTGTCATTCCAAGACACGTGTGCTAGATGTGTTAAGTGCTGCGGGTCTGGAGTAATTAACAAGTAGTACAGTGTTGGTAACTCTCGAGACGACTGTGGGCCCAGTGAATGACCTTGAAAATCGCACTGCGACCCGCAGGCCACTACACCCATATTGCCTGTGTCTAGCGAGGTGAATATCCCTTCCTTGTCCCTTCTCTCTTATGGAATAAAGGCGGTTTCACTGACCCAAAAGTAACAGACTAACTCTTCCATCTCAAGCAGCTGAACTAAAAGTGACCTATGGATGTGAACGAAGTAAATGATGGTGAAGGCGAATTCGTACGTTTTAGAAGTAAGGGAGCTTTGAAAAAAGAAAGAGGATTTCAAAGGAGACTTGCTGCAAGAAACAACGAGAGCAACAACAACCATTGCAGAACGGTTAGGCTTGATTTCCCTGCTAACACTGAGTTTGAGGTCAAGTTTAGATGGTTTTACGAAGCTTCATTAGACAACCCAGAAAAAAACCTTCGGATTCGCTTTCGTCATGACGAGGATAATTACGTTTTTGTTACTAACGACCCAACATTCATAGAAAAACTTCTTACTCATAAATATGCTAACATCCAACTCCAAGCTGCCCCACCAAGATCACCTAAAGTACTTATTGTTATCCACAATGTCAATAAGTACATGGATCCTAAATTCCTGTTGTCAGATCAAGTTGCAAACCCTCGTCGACTTCCAAATGATCTGATATTGGCTGAGTGGATTGGTCAAGGGACTCCACCATCATATATCTACTCTCGTGCAGCGCTTAACAGGAGTTACAAAATAGCTTTGTACAAAGCACCTCACCGTAGATGCTACAAGTGTCAGCGCTGGGGTCACATTGCTTGGAAATGCTCATCTAAGTCACACTGGTGTGCAGTGTGTGCCAAGGCCCATCCTTCTCACCAGTGCTATGATATGATCAAGAAACACCAGACCGTTGCATTAGAATGTATCAATTGTAAGACTCCAGGAGTCACAGCTGCTCATGCTGACTGCAGAGCGAAAGCTGCCCACATCGCCAGCCGCAGAGCTCCCGCCTCACCCATCACCCCCCATGATGAGGCAATAGGCCTACCAGATACTTCATGTCTGAATACTGACCCATGCCTGAACTCAGACAATATGGTTGAGCGAGTCACTCTGGGAGTACATCAACAGAGCACGATCACGTCTGCTATCAACACTAGTAATGCTGCTGGTGTTGACACCATCTGTCTGGCTGAGTCAGCTGTCAGTCAGCCACCTGACTCAGCTGATCGGGACTTCATACTTCCTGATGACGCTAGTCTTGCTGGGGTGGTACACAACATGCAGCTGCGCATAACAGTACTGGAGAAGCAACAATGGTGTTTGAAACAACAACTTGAGCACCACGAGGAAAAACTTACAGAGGTTGCAAATGAGTACATCAACCCACAGATAGTCAGCCATTATGAAAATGAGTGTGGTGATGATGAACAAACTGATGATTGCAGTGGTGTTAATAATCACAAAAACGATGAATCTGATAGTGGTGTTTACAATCACAGTGAAGATGATAAGGGCAGTGAAGGCCATCATGATAGTCAACCTGATGAGTGTAATGTATTGATAGATACTGAGTGTGGAGATGACCCGGTTGTTGATAATGGTGTATGTATCACTGGTCATAATGATGAGGGAAGTGATACATGTGATGATAGTGATGAGTGTAATAAAAGCGGAGAGTTGAGTGCGAGGGATAGTGTCACCTTCCATACATTCACAGACAAAGAGCGCAGTGACCTCTGTGTACAAAGACTCCCAAGAGGTCTCACTAATGGAAGTGCACTTAGGAGACTCATGGATAAGGATAATACTGATGATATTGATATTGATTATGTCTGTTTGTTATTTAGTAAGTTTTTTCATTTTGCTGAGAAATTGAAAACTATCCCTGGACTTTTATAATGGAACCAAACTCGTATAAACTATCCATTTTAAGTTGGAATATTGCGTCACTTAGAAAAAGATTTTCTGACCTGCATCATAAAGTAACCACTGAATCCATTGATATTGTGTGTCTACAAGAGTGCAGAGTCCCTGAAAAATCCCAACCCCCTAAATTGCCATCGTTTGTTGCATATAACCTCAAATCTACTAATTCTTGTGTTCTATATATTAAAAAATCACTTCCCCATCAACTTCTTGCACATAAGAAAACAGAGGGGCTACAGTATCACGGTGTTAGGATTTATATTGGGAACTCTGCTCTCAACATATTTAACTTGTACGCTCCTGCTGATAAGTTTAATTACTTGGAGCTCCCAACTTGTGCTCAGTCTGAACCTACTCTCATTATTGGTGATTATAATGCAAGACACAAAAGCATTGGAAACTCTCAGTTTGGTAATCGTAATGGCAATCAACTGTTGTCACTCTTAAACAGTCATGATAATGTGCAAATTGTAGGTGACCTTGAACCCACACATATCTATGGAGGTGTCCTTGATCTGTGTCTTGGCTTCAACATTACTTCTGCCAGCTGTGAGTCTTCCATTGTAACAGATATAGCGTCTGATCATTTCCCAAGGCTAACCTCTCTAGATATTGGTAATACTATTCTCCCTGGTGGGATATTCAAACGGAAACGTCTTAATGTTTCCCCTGATCAACATGATGACTTTGTTGCACATGTGACTGACTGGTATAATTCCTATGAGTGTACCTCTGTCGAGACTTTTAACAATGACCTTGTGAGCAGTATTCAGAACTTCTTAGAGCCGCCTCTGAAACCTCCTACTACTCTAAATCCAAATGACTTCCATAATAATCATAAGTCTTATAAAAATCATACCTATTACAATGATTCTAAACTTCGAACATTGAAACGTACTGCTCGCAGACTAGGCCTAGCCTATAGAAACCATCGTACCCCTGAAATGCTGAGCCTCTTCCAAACTGCCCTTGCTGCTGCCAGAGAGCGTATGACAGAGCTGCGGCAAACAGACTGGGAACAATTTGTCAATGGTCTCAATGCTCACACCCCACTTAGCCGGGCATGGAGGGACATAAATAGAATTAAGGGTAACAGAACTGGGCAGATCGCGCACCCTCATCCCTTGCATAGGGCGAATGAGTTAGTCAGTGCTTGGGCTGCTACATCTAGCTATGACAGTCTTCCCAGTACCACACAGGCGAAATTAATGGACAAATATGATGCAAGGGAGAGACTTGTTTGCTTTATGCTCAGCAAGGCAGATGACTGCAACATTCCTTTCACTAATTATGAACTTGATGCAGCACTAACTAAGGGCAACTCCACGTCGCCTGGTGAGGATGGTATTACTTACAACATACTCAGATTGCTGTGTCGAGTACCAGGTAATCCTTTACTTGAATTATATAACATGAGTTATGTCACTGGGGAGCTCCCTAAATCATGGACCAATAGCCTCATTATTCCCATTCCAAAGCCCAATCAACAAAACTCATTTCGCCCAATATCCCTTACTAGCTGCTTGTGTAAAACATTTGAAAGGATGATTCTTAATCGTCTTATGCACAGAATTAAGGAATTCTTGTCACCCCGGTTGCATGGCTTCATGCATGGAAGGAGTGTGCATCATTGCATTACCACCTTTCTCACTCTGCACACTGACAGCTCATACACTACGTTCCTTGACCTTAAATCCGCTTTTGATGTAGCCAACAGACATGTAATCATTAGTGAACTTGCCAGAATGGATGTTGGAGGATGGCTTCTCCGCTGGATTAAAGGTTACCTGTCCAACAGAAAGTCGTCTGTGTTGTTCCAGGGACATAGAAGTGTAACTAAAGATTTTGAATTAGGAACCCCACAGGGAGGTGTGCTTAGTCCCACCCTTTTCAACATTTTGATTAATGCCTTACTTAATGCCATGCCTAGCCAGCCCCATCATTATATGGTTAGTTTTGCTGATGACATAATGATTCACACTACCGGATTCTCCAACACCCAAAACATTCTTAATCATGTACTAGCCTCGTGTCAGGACCTGGGGTTAATAATCTCAGGGGATAAAACAAAGATACTCAACAGGCGTCCTCCTCGGCAGAGAGGCACAGTTCGTCAGATCCAGTTGCATGATGGGTCTCTTCTAGAATATGTAAGCAGATACAGGTATCTAGGCTTTGAGGTTCCACTACTTGGACCTGTTGTAACGAGACTTTGTCGCCAATACAAAGAAAGGCTGAGAGCACTTAGAGTTGTGGCAGGTTTTCATCCCAGGTATGGTGCTAATGTTAAAATTGTGAAAATGATGTATCTTGCTTATATTAGATCATTGGTTGATTATGCAGCGCCACTACTTGCACTCGTGTCTGACTGGAAGCTTGGAGGGCTGGAAAAACTGCAAAACGAAGCAATGAGGATCATCCTAGGATGCCCTCGTACTGCCAAAATTTTAAATATGCGGAAAGAACTTAATATTCCAAGCATTAGAGATCGTGTTACTGAAAGAAATATCCTTATTGGGGTCAATATGCTTAGGCTAGCCCATTCAAACCCCTGCACAGAAGCCCTCCAAACTTTCCTCAGCACTGGTGAACATCCTTCCAGATGGATCGAAAAAACTGGAACCGACCTCCGCATGAACCAGCTACATGATCTATATCAAGTTAGACAACAGAGACATTTCCCTGCTCCATGGGATATTACCCCATTCCAAACTACCATTCCTCCATTTCCCCCCAAAACTCTTCTTAAATCACAACCAAAGCTTCGTCTTGAAGCCAAACATGATGCCTTAAGCTGTATTGATAACTTAGTCACACAGAACAATCTTTCACAAATTATTTACGTCGATGGTTCTGTTCACCAGTCCACTGGTGCAGCTGGTAGTGCTGCTGTTGTCACACAGAGTGATGGCTCTCATAAAGAAATTGGAGCACGCATCAATAACTGGGCCTCTACCCTTCAAACAGAACTGTTTGCCATACTCCTTGCACTCAAATGTGTCCATGTATCTAAGGTTGACACTTTAATTGTAACTGATTCTCTGTCATCCATAAATGCTCTCAACTCATTAAGTATAAATTGTGGCATGCTTGTGTCAGAAGCCAGACATAGGTATGGTAAGATTGTGGACAGTGGAGTCAGAGTGCACATGCTGTGGATTCCATCTCACATTGGTCTTCAGATGCATGATAGAACTGATAAATTGGCTAAGCTGTATGCTTTCAAAGAGGGGGTAGATTACAATCTTGGGTTGTCAGTTAGCAGTTTGAGAACAATAATACGAAAAGAACTTCAAATGAACTTTATTGACTTAAGACTTAGGGAGATTGACACAAGTCAGTCCATCTATCATCATTCCATCATGCAGGAGGAGCCACATGTCTATGGTGCATCCAACAAGATAAGCAGACTCTTGGATGTCACTACTGCCCGGCTCCGGCTGGGTTACAAGTATCTTTGGCAGGTTAAATCACCACCACCAGATGTAGACCAAACGAAATGTAAACTTTGCCAGATGGACTATTGTCACACCTTGCGTCATTATGTACTGGAGTGTGATAAAATTAATGAATTTAGAAACAACTCACTCAGAAATGTTCAAGAAATGGCAAAGTATTTTATCCACAGTGGTATATTGCAGACCATTCTGGAGAAATACCCTGACTTTGCTAGCTGTAAATAAAGCATTACCACATGTGTGCATGTGTGTGTGTGTGTGTGTGTGTGTGTGTGTGTGTGTGTGTGTGTGTGTGTGTGTGTGTGTGTGTGTGTGTGTGTGTGTGTGTGTGTGTGTGTGTGTGTGTGTGTGTGTGTGTGTGTGTGTGTGTGTGTGTGTGTGTGTGTGTGTGTGTGTGTGTGTGTGTGTGGTGTGTGTGTGTGACTCACCTAATTGTACTCACCTAATTGTGGGTTGCAAGGGTCGAGACTCAGCTCCTGGCCCCGCCTCTTCACTGATCGCTACTAGGTCCTCTCTCTCTCTGCTTCCTGAGCTTTGTCATACCTCTTCTTAAAACTATGTATGGTTCCTGCCTCCACTACTTCACTTGCTAGGCTATTCCACTTGCTGACAACTCTATGACTGAAGAAATACTTCCTAACGTCCCTGTGACTCGTCTGAGTCTTCAGCTTCCAGTTGTGACCCCTTGTCCCTGTGTCCCCTCTCTGGAACATCCTATCTCTGTCCACCTTGTCTATTCCCCGCAGTATCTTGTATGTCGTTATCATGTCTCCCCTGACCCTTCTGTCCTCCAGTGTCGTCAGTCCGATTTCCCTTAACCTTTCCTCGTACGACATTCCCTTGAGCTCTGGGACTAGCCTTGTTGCAAACCTTTGTACTTTCTCTAACTTCTTGACGTGCTTGACCAGGTGTGGGTTCCAGACTGGTGCTGCATACTCCAGTATGGGCCTAACATACACAGTGTACAGTGTCTTGAACGATTCCTTATTAAGGTATCGGAACGCTATTCTCAGGTTTGCCAGGCGCCCGTATGCTGCAGCAGTTATTTGGTTGATGTGTGCCTCCGGTGATGTGCTCGGTGTTATGGTCACCCCAAGGTCTTTCTCCCTGAGTGAGGTCTGTAGTCTTTGTCCACCTAGCCTATACTCTGTCTGCGGTCTTCTTTGCCCCTCCCCAATCTTCATGACTTTGCATTTGGCTGGATTGAATTCGAGAAGCCAGTTGCTGGACCACATGTCCAGCCTGTCCAGGTCTCTTTGCAGTCCTGCCTCATCCTCGTCCGATTTAATTCTTCTCATCAACTTCACGTCATCTGCGAACAGGGACACTTCAGAGTCTATTCCTTCCATCATGTCGTTCACATATATCAAAAATAGCACTGGTCCTAGAACTGACCCCTGTGGGACCCCGCTCGTAACAGGCGCCCACTGTGATACCTCTTCACGTACCATGACTCGTTGCTGCCTCCCTGTCAGGTATTCCCTGATCCATTGCAGTGCCCTTCCTTTTACGTGCGCCTGATCCTCCAGCTTCTGCACTAATCTCTTGTGGGGAACTGTGTCAAAGGCCTTCCTGCAGTCTAGGAAAACGCAATCTACCCACCCCTCTCTCTCGTGTCTTACTTCTGTTACCTTGTCATAAAACTCCAGGAGGTTTGTGATACAAGATTTGCCTTCCATGAACCCATGCTGGTTTTCATTTATAATCTTGTTCCTTTCCAGGTGTTCGACCACTCTCCTCCTGATAATCTTCTCCATGACTTTGCACACAATACATGTCAGAGACACAGGTCTGTAGTTTAGTGCCTCGTTTCTGTTTCCTTTCTTAAATATGGGGACTACATTAGCTGTCTTCCATTTCTCAGGTAGTTGCCCAGTTTCAAGGGATGTGTTGAAGATTGTGGTTAGAGGCACACACAGCATCTCTGCTCCTTCTCTAAGGACCCATGGGGAGATGTTGTCCGGTCCCATCGCCTTTGAGGTGTCAAGGTCACTTAAGAGCTTCTTCACCTCCTCCTCAGTTGTTCGTATGTCATCCAACACTTGTTGGTATATTCCCTCTTGATGTTCCCTTCTGTGCTGTCTTCCCACAGCCCTTCCTGTCTCTACTGTAAAAACTTCCTTAAATCTCCTGTTCAGCTCCTCACATACCTCCTGATCATTTCTTGTGAGTTCTCCACCTTCTGTCCTTAATCTGATCACCTGGTCTTTGACTGTTGTCTTCCTCCTGATGTGGCTATACAACAGTTTCGGGTCAGTCTTGATTCTCGATGCTATGTCATTTTCATACTGTCGCTGGGCCTCCCTCCTTACCTGTGCATACTCATTCCTGGCTCTGCGACTGATCTCCCTATTTTCGTGTGTTCTCTGCCTTCTGTACTTTTTCCATTCTCTATTGCACTTTGTTTTTGCCTCCTTACACCGTCGGGTAAACCAGGGGCTCGTTCTGGTCTTCCCGTTGTTACTGTTGCCCTTGGGAATAAACCTTTCCACTGCCTCCTTGCATTTTGTTGCTACATATTCCATCATTTCATTTACTGGCTTTCCTGCCAGTTCTCTGTCCCACTGGACCTCCCGCAGGAAGTTCTTCAACCCTATGTAGTCCCCTCTTTTATAGTCAGGCTTTTCCCATTCTACTCCTGTTATTCTCTCCACTTGCAGCTCTACTATGTATTCAAAGCACAGAACCACGTGGTCGCTAGCTCCTAGGGGACTCTCATACTTGATGTCCTCAATGTCTGAGCTGCCCAGGGTGAACACAAGGTCCAATCTTGCTGGTTCATCCTCCCCTCTCACTCTGGTAGTGTCCTTAACATGTTGGTGCATGAGGTTTTCCAGCACCACGTCCAACATCCTGGCTCTCCATGTTTCGGGACCCCCATGTGGCTCCAGGTTTTCCCAGTCAATCTCCCTGTGGTTGAAATCCCCCATAACCAGCAACTTTGCTCTGCTGGAGTGAGCTCTTCTTGCCACCTCAGCAAGTGTGTCCACCATTGCTCTGTTGCTCTCTTCATATTCCTCTCTTGGCCTCCTGCAGTTCTGTGGTGGATTATACATCACTGCAATGACCACTTTGTGTTCCCCAGACTGAAGTGTACCTGCTATGTAGTCTCTTTCTCCCGTCTCATCTATTCCTTCCATTTTCTCGAATTTCCATCTGTGTGTGTGTGTGTGTGTGTGTGACTCAACAATCAATATTTGCACCAATAACTCATTACAGTTGTGACCGGGTGTGGAAGTGTGAATTGCTCATTACTCTATAATTTGTTCATGATTGTAGCCATGTATAAACGTAAGTAACCATTCTTACAGAATTCATTACCTTTGTAACTTGTGAGTTCATTACCTTTGTACCTAGTTCAGCTATCAAAACTTTGGGGGCCCAGTCCCTGGACCCATTACGTACCTCTGTAATCTGTAAATACCTTTGTAACTTGTCATGATTGTGACCAGACCTACCTGGAGTTCATTACCTTTGTAAATTGTGAGTTCATTACCTTTGTAAATTGTGAGTTCATTACCTCTGTAACTTGCTCAGCTATCAAAACTTTGGAGTCCAGTCCCTGGACCAATTATGTACCTCTGTAATCTTTTGACTACCGCCCACAGGATGGGTATGGGGTGCATAATAAACATATTAAACTAAGAATTCTCAAGTGAACTATTAGATTTGATTTTTCTGAAAAGGCTTTCAGACACACTGAACACTGATATGGTTTCTCTCCTGTATGAACTCTCAGGTGATCATTTAAATTTGATTTTTTTGAAAAGGCCTTTAGACACTCTGAACACTGGTATGGTTTCTCTCCTGAATGAATTCTCAGGTGTTCATTTAAACCTGATTTTTGTATAAAAGTCTTTAGACACTTCATACACTGATATGGTTTCTCACCTGTATGAATTATTAAATGCTTATTTAAATATGATTTTCCTGAAAAGGTCTGTAAACACTCTGTACACTGATATGGTTTTTTTCCTGTATGAATTCTTAGATGCTTATTTAAGTCAGATTTGTGTGAAAAAGCCTTTAGACACTCTGAGCACTGATATGGTTTGTCTCCTGTATGAACTCTCAGGTGAGTTATTAAATGTGATTTTTGTGAAAAAACCTTCAGACACTCTGAACACTGATATGGCTTGTCTCCTGTATGAACTCTCAGGTGAGTTATTAAATGTGATTTTTGTGAAAAAACCTTCAGACACTCTGAACACTGATATGTTTTAATATCTCTATGACCTCTCATATTTATTTATATATTTTTTGTTTATATAAAGAAGAAAGCAAATCTTTTGTTCGAACGACAGCACTAGTATAAAGAATTAAGGTTGAAAATAAAATCATCAAATTATGAGAATAAATATGTGAAATATACAAGGATAGATTGAGAGCCTTGAACTTTCACTCTGTTGAGAAACACAGAATGAGGGAAGATAAACAAAGACAATATAAAGTATTGAGGATATCAAATCAGAAAAGAACTCCAAATAGCAGATTTAAATTAGACAGGTTTCGATTTTGAAAGAACATAAGAAAACTGGTTTTCAAATCAAGTTGTTGATTAGTGGAACTATCTGCGAAGTAGGTTCATAGAAGCTAAATTCTTAGGTAGCTTTAAAAATAAGTTAGACAAATATAGAAGTGAGAAGGGTTGGATCTGAAGAGAATCTGAGGTACTGAAGTTAGCTTCTCAAGAAGCTTTGGATATAGACTGAACAAATATGTGAGTGAGAATGATTGGCTTTGAAAAGGACCTACCTAGTATGGGCTAGTAGGCCTACTGTAGCATTTCTCCATTCTTATATAAAATTTTAGTGTTTATAAAAGAGAGCACTTTGGATGTTAGAGATTTATATCACAAACTGGCATCTGAACTTGAATACTTTAAGGAAAGATACACACTGCAGCAGAAACTTTAACTGAGAGAAGTTTTTGTTCTGTACAGAACTTGGAGGTCAATGAAGCATGTGAATGGGATGTTGACAAGTTAAGTTTACCAGACAAGATAGTATCTCGGGTCTTGATAATTGCAAACAAACTAAGATATCCTATCTGGAAAAACCTTGCAATTCTACCAAGAAAGTAAATTGGTTAACAAAGGAAAATAGTATACATTGTGTTGATAATTAAATTAATGGGACATGGAGGATCCCCCAAACTACAGATGAGTTTTGCTGATAAGTATTTCTGTGAAATTAATAGAAAGAGCCATTAACAGAAAGTGGATAATACATAAATGGTGTTACAGAGAAATACCCTCATAATGTTACTAGTGAGATGTTGCAAGAAAGAGCGTTTTATCAGTTAATGTTTGCCATAGTGTGTAAACTTCTAGAGGAAATTCAAAATTAAATGTACATTTTCAGAGATGACACAAAATCTATGGAAGATAAGCCATAAAGAATGAATATTTAACTCAAAATGAAGACCTGGAATATTAAGAGAGTGGAGTGGGAGAATAATGATATTAATGTCATGTAACGTAACATAGTAACCAAGTAAAAATATAAAAAAGGCACACTAAGAGAGACATTACTGAGTCATTGCTTAGTTAATCTTAAGTTAATTTTAAGCCAGCCCGTAATGCTATGCATAGTATAAGTGGCTTTGGCATGCTGCTCTTATCTGTATTTTTTGTACCTCTGTATGTGTGCTCAAATTTCTAAATAAATAAATAAATAAATAAATAAATAAAACTTACCAGATCACATGCAATGAAATAAGAAAAGCATATCTGACACTGATCAACCTTATAACAACCTATATATTATCAGATTATCAAGTGCCAGTGAAGTATTTCAGCATATTAAACCACAATTGTAATAATCAACAGTGGTATGCTGTCAGTACCTAACAAAAAATGTGAACTAGAAAAAGTCTAAAAGGGAAGCTACAAATGGCTGCCAGAGAAACAAAATATACAAGTTAAAAAGAAAGGATGAGAGCAGCACTGGTCATAATATCTTGGGGTGGCAGGAGATGAGGAGACATGTTAATTACATTTACCAAAATAAAAAATACAAAAGAATTTATTAAGATTTCCACACATTTTCAACGGGTAGATCAAGATGTCACATCTGTGATGGATGATGCCCAAAAATATTTCAGGAGATGAAGCAGAGGTACGTGATGTTGAGGATGTACATGTGCCAGGAAGCATCAAGATATTAATAGGTACTGACACTCAGCATGTAGTAATTCTGACACTAACTATTTGTGCTACTTCTGCCATTTATATCAGCTTTCATGTCACTGGATGCTGATATGTGTAATTCTTCTAGCATAATGATCTGCAAAACATAAGAACCAAAGATTAGCTGAGCTTCAATTTAAAATTTCTGCAACATCTTTAGCCTATTGCAAAAGTTTTGATGTAAAGACATTCATATTTTCAGGTAAACTATAAAATTTACTTATTATTATTACAGCAGACATTTATAAGTAGCAAGATCACAGCTCGTGTCACATTAGTTGCATTTGTGTCCTTTTACCTAAGACAATTGTGGTTCGAGTAGAGGTGGGAGGTGGTGATGATGGTTTTTGTCTGTTACGTTACTCACACGGCAAGTGTAACACATAATTACATTGTAATTACACATTCTTGTACCTTAAACAGTCATTTACCTATGCTAGCTGCTGAATATGCTGGTGATTGATAATCAAGTGTGGAAAACATTATTAAAACAGAAAATCTTACAGAATTTATAATGTAGCGAAGATGAAAACTTTAAGTGGAGGCCACAGACCGCCATTTTGGCCAATAAGGTCCTGATCACTCATATCTACACACTTCTGTAGCAATAATGACAAGGAGTAAGGGATGGAAGATAAGATATACCTTATTCATGTCAACTTTTGCCCTATTTCAAACAAGAATATGTGCAACAAAACTACTGTATCATGGTGGTGTGAGTGCTGTTGGTTCTGAGGCTTATACATGCTCACACTTTCCACTTCCTACCTGGAGTTTACCTGGAGAGAGTTTCGGGGGTCAACGCCCCCGCGGCCCGGTCTGTGACCAGGCCTCCTGGTGGATCAGCGCCTGATCAACCAGGCTGTTGCTGCTGGCTGCACGCAAACCAACGTACGAGCCACAGCCCGGCTGATCAGGAACTGACTTTAGGTGCTTGTCCAGTGCCAGCTTGAAGACTGCCAGGGGTCTGTTGGTAATCCCCCTTATGTGTGCTGGGAGGCAGTTGAACAGTCTCGGGCCCCTGACACTTATTGTATGGTCTCTTAACGTGCTAGTGACACCCCTGCTTTTCATTGGGGGGATGGTGCATCGTCTGCCAAGTCTTTTGCTTTCGTAGTGAGTGATTTTCGTGTGCAAGTTCGGTACTAGTCCCTCTAGGATTTTCCAGGTGTATATAATCATGTATCTCTCCCTCCTGCGTTCCAGGGAATACAGGTTTAGAAACCTCAAGCGCTCCCAGTAATTGAGGTGTTTTATCTCCGTTATGCGCGCCGTGAAAGTTCTCTGTACATTTTCTAGGTCGGCAATTTCACCTGCCTTGAAAGGTGCTGTTAGAGTGCAGCAATATTCCAGCCTAGATAGAACAAGTGACCTGAAGAGTGTCATCATGGGCTTGGCCTCCCTAGTTTTGAAGGTTCTCATTATCCATCCTGTCATTTTTCTAGCAGATGCGATTGATACAATGTTATGGTCCTTGAAGGTGAGATCCTCCGACATAATCACTCCCAGGTCTTTGACGTTGGTGTTTCGCTCTATTTTGTGGCCAGAATTTGTTTTGTACTCTGATGAAGATTTAATTTCCTCATGTTTACCATATCTGAGTAATTGAAAGGAATATGATATACATTTGATGAGTTCTGAGAGTTTTCTACCCCTAGAGTTATCTCCAATCAATAAGCTCTCCTGAACTGAAAAAAAACACTGGTTGCCTAATTTATCAACTTCTTATTCTATAATAATGTTATTAAAAAATAAACTATTAAACTGAATCAACAAACTGCTCCTCCACTCCCTTAGAAATGTTGCTCTGAGGAACGTAAACCTTGTGAATTATAAATGTCCACTGTATATTATAGTAAACTCTCTAAATAATGGATTAATAGGGGGTGGTGGTGTATCTTATAGTTGACTGCAAAATATTTCTGAATTATGAAATTTATTTTTCATGATCATTAGTTCAGGAGACATTACTGGGCACAAAAGACACTTATCTCTAAAACAGTACAGGGCGTGAGAAAGGATAAAGTGAGAGTGGATGAATGGGCGAGAGAGAGAGTGGGTGTGCAAAAGGGTGAGAGTGAAATAGTGAAAGTATGAGGGAGGGGATGAGTGAGAGGGTGTGTGAAAGAATTCAGTTGTAATTCATTGTAACTCCTAATCAAAAAAAAAAAAAAACTTATGAAATAATAGAGAATCTCTTTCCAATGTTAATAAAACCAAAACTACGAAATTTGATGGAACATTTAGGGAATTACGCTCTCACAAAGTTAGTGATTTCAGCAATATTTATGTATCAGCGATTTTTCCCACTTCGAGCCCTGTTTTGGGCCAAATCCTTTGCTTCACTCAACCAAACTCATAGCTATTTCACTAGAACTCCTTTTATTCTATTGATTGAGTACAAGAAACTGCCCATTTACCTATTTCAACTACAAAAAAGTGATCAGAAATTACTAATTTGGCCAATTTCACACAAAATTCAAGAAAGGCCAGTTTCAAAATAGGGGCCAGAATAAATAATGTACACATTCCTGGCACTAAAATAACATTTTCTCAAGTAGAGAGAGAGACAAGCAGAGAGACAGAAACAGAGACAAGCAAAGGCAGATAAGAGAGAGAGAGCTGGACAGACAGTAACAGAGCTAGAAAGACAGAGAGAGCTAGACAGACAGAGCTAGACAGAGCTAGGCAGAGAGCTTGACAGACAGAGCACTAGGCAGAGAGCTAGACAAACAGAGAGCTAGACAGACTGACAGACAGACAGAGACAGACATGTTTATGTGTAACAGTGAAAACAAACAAAGCCTAGGCAGTGCACACTCATCAAATGTCACTCCACTGTTGACACTGGTCTTTCACCATGCTTCAGTTATTATTATTAATATTATATATGTACTCCCATGTATCCAAAACATTGCTGGGACCCATAAATACTATGTATATATTTCTAGACAACGGTGACTAAAATAGATGAAAATGTTCACCTGTCAATGTTCGTGCAGTTATTGTGTAGCATACAATGATTGTATACAGTAGACTGTCATTTAACACGGTAGTTACGTTCCTGAAAATGGCGTGTTAGGTATAACTATGTTAGATGAACTGAAGAACTTATGGGAAAAACAGGGTTATGTTCCTTAGAGCCCCAAAAAAGCCAAACAACTTATTTTTTTTTTTTGGGCCTCCACATCTTACAAAAATAAAACTGAATATGTAATTGTCGTTCATTGTTATGATGTATTATGTTGTTTTTACTGGTTAAGACTACAAATGCAACAGAAATAATAGTATTTCTTACCTTAACCCTTTCAGGGTTTCCGACGAACTAGCACGGCTTATGCACCAAGGTTATTGACACACTAGAACGCCTAAATTCTAGCACCTTCAAATCTAGCGAGAGAAAGCTGGTAGGCCTACACATGAAAGAATGGGTCTATGTGCTCAGTGTGCACAGTATAAAAAAAATCCTGCAGCACACAGTGCGAAATGAGAAAAGAAACTTTGTGTTTTTGGATTTATGGTATTTATGGTTGTATTCTAGTTTTCCTGGTCTTATTTTATAGAATGGAAGACATATTACAGAAATTGAGATGATTTTGATTGGTTTCACAATGAAAAGTACCTTCAAATGGAGCTCAAAGTAGCAGAAATGTTCGATTTTTACCAAAGTTCAAAAGTAAACAAATCATGCCAAGCATCCAATGCACGTCAACTGGTGAGTCTAATATTCTTTCATAAGTGCACTGGTATTATTTATACCATTTCTACACTAATGCAGTAGTCAGCATAACAGTAAATCTTCTATTTTTTGTGAGAATAAAAATTCAAAGTGGAAAGCAAAAGAAATGTAAAAGGGGCCTGGGGACATGACTAATGAACAGAGGAAATGTTATTTTAGTGCCAGGAATGTCAGTCTTGTTTATTCTGGACCCTATTTGGAAATTGACATCTTTTGAAATTTGTGTGAAATTGGCAAAACTGCCAATTTCTAACTACTTTACTGGATAGTTGAAATTGGTAAATGGGTGGTTTCTTGTACTCATTCGATAGAAAAAAATGGAGTTCTAGCAAAATAAATATGATTTTTGTCGACTAGTACACAGGAATTGGCCGAGAATAGGACTCAAAGTGGGTGAAATCGCCGATGCATAAACATCGTCGAGACCGCTAACTTTGCGAGAGCATGATTCCGTAAATTTTCCATCAAATTTCATACTTTTGGTGTCATTGTGATCGGGAAAAGATTCTCTATTATTTCATAAGATTTTTTTTTTTCCGAAAAATTTTTGACCCTGAGAACGAATTTAGGAGAGGGCCTCTCGACTCTGTAATGGTTAAATTGTGGATGCTGGTGTTTGTGGATGATTGTGAAGAGAGTGGAGAGTTATGCTGTGGCCCTACTGGGCTGAGGTGGATGGTAGAGATTCTGGTAATGAAAGTACTGATGGTTGTACTGGAGTGTCTAACTTTAAGTCATTCAGTCAGCCAGTCAAGCCAGTAAGTCAGTCAAGTCATTGTCAGTCAAGTCATTCAGTCTGTCAAATCAGTAAGTCATTCAGTCAAGTCATTCAGTCAGTAAATCAAGTCAGTCAGTCAAGTCAGTAAGTCATTCAGTCAGTCAAGTCATTCAGTTAAGTAAGTGATTCAGTCAAGTCAGTAAGTGATTCAGTCAAGTCAGTAAGTGATTCAGTCAAGTCAGTAAGTCATTCAGTCAAGTCAGTAAGTCATTCAGTCAAGTCAGTAAGTCATTCAGTCAAGTAAGTTATTCAGTCAAGTCAGTAAGTTATTCAGTCAAGTCAGTCAGTCATTCAGTAAGTCAGTCAGTCACAAAAACTCATGTTTACCTCTTTTTATGTGTACAAAGTGACACTTCATTATGGTTATCTCTTGTATAATACATTATGAAATATTTCGTATGAGCAAGTGAGGGGACCGTCGCTCACTGGTAAACAATGCCACACTGGCTGGGAAGGGAGGCCAGGGCGGCTCAGAGCGTGAGTACGCGTCCCAGACGAATGACTATTCGCAAGTCATTCTACAATTAGTGAGCCAATGTTTTGACGAAAATATCGTTACGATTTCCGAAAATTACGACTATCGAGCCCTACGATTATTGAGGGACCACTGTATGTGAATAACTCAGGAATAAGTTATTGATGTCATTTTCCTTCTCCTGCGAAGAGTTTTTATAGGAGCATCATGATTTTTTCACACGTTATTGAGGAATGATGGTTCTATTAAAGTAGAGAAGGGATTTGTGATATGTATTACCATTTTGTTTTTATGGATTTTATTTATTTTATTATCACACTGGCCGATTCCCACCAAGGCAGGGTGGCCCGAAAAAGAAAAACTTTCACCATCATTCACTCCATCACTGTCTTGCCAGAAGGGTGCTTTACACTACAGTTTTTAAACTGCAACATTAACACCCCTACTTCAGAGTGCAGGCACTGTACTTCCCATCTCCAGGACTCAAGTCCGGCCTGCCGGTTTCCCTGAATCCCTTCATAAATGTTACTTTGCTCACACTCCAACAGCACATCAAGTATTAAAAACCATTTGTCTCCATTCACTCCTATCAAACACGCTCACGCATGCCTGCTGGAAGTCCAAGCCCCTCGCACACAAAACCTCCTTTACCCCCTCCCTCCAACCTTTCCTAGGCCGACCCCTACCCCGCCTTCCTTCCACTACAGACTGATACACTCTTGAAGTCATTCTGTTTTGCTCAATTCTCTCTACATGTCCGAACCACCTCAACAACCCTTCCTCAGCCCTGTGGACAACAGTTTTGGTAATCCCGCACCTCCTCCTAACTTCCAAACTACGAATTCTCTGCATTATATTCACACCACACATTGCCCTCAGACATGACATCTCCACTGCCTCCAGCCTTCTCCTCGCTGCAACATTCATCACCCACGCTTCACACACATATAAGAGCATTGGTAAAACTATACTCTCATACATTCCCCTCTTTGCCTCCAAGGACAAAGTTCTTTGTCCCCACAGACTCCTAAGTGCACCACTCACTCTTTTTCCCTCATCAATTCTATGATTCACCTCATCTTTCATAGACCCATCCGCTGACACGTCCACTCCCAAATATCTAAATACGTTCACCTCCTCCATACTCTCTCCCTCCAATCTGATATTCAATCTTTCATCACCTAATCTTTTTGTTATCCTCATAACCTTACTCTTTCCTGTATTCACCTTTAATTTTCTTCTTTTGCACACCCTACCAAATTCATCCACCAATCTCTGCAACTTCTCTTCAGAATCTCCCAAGAGCACAGTGTCATCAGCAAAGAGCCGCTGTGACAACTCCCACTTTGTGTGTGATTCTTTATCTTTTAACTCCATGCCTCTTGCCAAGACCCTCGCATTTACTTCTCTTACAACCCCATCTATAAATATA